>NC_067151.1:29019991-29234991 GCF_903995435.1 Acomys russatus | reverse complement strand
GAGGTATCTTTTGACCCGGTTATTCAAATCACCCAGTAAAGTAAGTGTTCTGAAACATAACGATACGCCATGGTGGGCTCATGCCAGGGTATGCCCCTGAGGAACTGGGCCACGAACTCATCTGGTATAAGGAGGTTTATTGGGGGGCAGGGAGAGGAAGGCCTGGAGGAAGGGTAGAGGTAGCTAGCTAACCATGCAGGCAGGCAGACAGACCGGAAATAGAGTCAGGAGGGGGTTGCGTGTAGTGCAGAGAAGGACAGAAAGGGGAAGAGCAAGTGCCGGAAACAGAGAGGTGGGGGTGTCGGGGCAGCCGTTTAGGGGCTGCATAACACCAGTCCCACCTGGCTGCTGCAGCAGGTGATGATGTAAGCGACTGCCGAGTGCCTGAAGGCAGGCCAGCTGAATCGCCTGTACGCGAACAGTAAGGGCTCCTGTGTTTTCTTTAGAGAAATGAAAACCCAGGTAGAGAGTTACTTACAGGGTTCTCTCAGAAGCTGGTCTAACTGTAATCAGACGTGACTGGAAGCAACTGTTACCCAAGTTCAGAGCTCATCATCTCTCTCGTGCTATACTCTCTGCATCTGGAATGCTGGGACTATAAATTAATCCAATATCCATTCCATGAGTCAAAATGGGTTTTCTAGGAAACCTACACTTGGAAAAAAATGAAAGAGAAATGTGTCTCAAGACGGTAGTACTAGCGCATGGGAGGCTAAGACAGAAGAACTGCCACTAGTTTGGGGCCAGCCTGGGTTACATCACCTCCAGGCCAGCCTGGGTTACATCAGCTCCAGGCCAGCATGCAGTAGAGAGTAAGCAGAGGTATGTTTGATAACATTCAGAATTTTCTTTTTCCTTTTGAATCACTGATAGCAGTCTGCTCTGCTTACACATCAGTTCAAGAAGCTGGAGAGGTGGCTCAGAGGTTAGGAGAATGTGCTGCTCTTCCAGAGGACCTGGGTTCACTTCCCGGCATCCACAACTGCCTATGTATTGAAGAGTGTCCTGCCTCTACTGTCTAGTGAGCGTAAATACCGGATGTATTTTTAAAGGAAAACTTAGGTTAGGAATGGGATGGGATTAGAAATATATGTTTCTAGCTTTTATTGGACTCTCTCTCTCTCTCTCTCTCTCTCTCTCTCTCTCTCTCTCTCTCTCTCTCTCCCTCTCCCTCTCCCTCTCCCTCTCCCTCCCTCTCTCTCTCTCCCCAAGGAAATTAAAACAAACAAACACACAAACAAAACCCTAAATCAAAACAAAACAAAAAACATGACGATTGGCTACTTAGAATCGCCACGGCTCCAGTTCCAGGGGAGGCCTCTGCCCCCTTCTGGTCTTCGAGAGCACTGCATGCATTTGGTCCACACATACATGCCAGCACAACACACATACACTAGAATAAAAATAAAAAAAATGTTTTGTTTTTTAAAGAAAACTTGTTCCATTTACGTTAATAAAGAAGGCTGTGCACAATATAGCTAGCAGAAATAATGATGATTTTGCAATTGTATACAGCAATGACATAGAGACTATCTAGCCATTAACACTTGGTTATTCTGACAGCTTCGGGAGCCAGCTCTTCCAGGATGACTGGCTTATCTGAAGTCCTTCCCTGGCTTTCTATATCCTGAATCAAGCCGAGTTCTAGAGGCAGCAGAGAGTGATCATCACTGCATCAACGACAACAATAATAAAAGGCTTCTTTCCCTCTTAGTTTCAGAGATTAAAATCCATGAACGTGTGCTTGCTTCAGCAGCCCATATACTAAAATTGGAATGATACAGAGAAGATTAGCATGGCCCCTGCGCAAGAATGACACGCAAATTCGTGAAGCGTTCCATATTTTTTCATATTTGACCATGTCCCCTGGAGGGGGAGACCTGGTGGCACTCAGAGGAAGGATAGCAGGATACCAAGAAGAGACTTGATACCCTATGAGCATATACAGGGGGAGGTACTCCCCCTCAGGAACAGTCATAGGGGAGGGGAATAAGGGGAAAATGGGAGGGAGGGAAGAATGGGAGGATACAAGGGATGGGATAACCATTGAGATGTAACAAGAATAAATTAATAAAAATTTTTTTAAAAAACCCATGAACGTGTATCCCACTGGGACTTGCTCCATTTAATCTGGCTCTGCTCACGGACTGCTGGACTCAAAGCCAGGCTTGCCATCTTAAGGCAATAGACAGGATTTAAAGCAGAGCAAAACAAACAAAATTCTGTGGTTCCCCTCTGTTTCAAACATGGCCACAAAGAAAACCAGAGCGTGTCCCCCTCTACTGCCCAGTGAGCATAAATATCAGAGGTATTTTAAAGGAAACCTTACCTTGGGAATGGAGTGGAATTAGAAATGTATGTTCATAGATTTCATTCAAAACACACATACACACACACACACACACACACACACAAACCAACAAGCAAAAAAAGAAAAACCCCGCCTCAAACAGATGACCTTCTCAAGCTCCCCGTTATTGAGGGGGCCGGTAATGAGCCAGTTTTATGTATGGTCCTGCATATATTCCCCCAAATGTATGCTTATTCAGGACCACAGGCAGCCACCTCTCACTCCTCCTTTGGCTGCCCCCTCCACGTTCCAATGATTGTAGGGGTGGAGGTGGCGAGGACCACTGCTTTGAGTACTGCATCCCCGGGACAAATGGTCCTAGCAGATGTTACCAGGCAGGCACTGGCATCACACACCTTCACTTCTCTCTTGGTTATTAGTGTGTTCTGAAACGTTCTCCATAGACCCAGCCGGTCTTGAACTCAGCTATCTGCCTGCCTCTGCCTCCTGAGGGCTGGGGCTGACATGCTGGGCTAATGGTTTTGTTTTAGTTTTCATATTTGTTTTTGTGGCCAAGAGGCCCCTGTTCTTATAAATCATGGCATGGATATGAAGGTGGTAGCAAAAGTGTAGTGGGTGTTTGTATAAACGTTTACTTGGTTTTTTTTTTTTTTTTTTTTTTTTTTTTTTTTTTTTATTTTACAATGTAGGGCTTGGGTGACAGCAACCAGGTATGTCTTTTGCCTTTTGGGCAGATGGTGCGCCCTATAGCAAGGCTTGTGCCCATATGGTGGCCCATTGGGTAGTCACTGTTACTTCGGCTCTCCTGACTCCATCAATAACCAGTTTGTTTCCATCAAGAAACTCTGCCTCAGGCAAGGGAGTGTCCTGGAGGTCTGGGTGACTAGCCTGAGAAATGTCCCATGAGGTCCTCATAGTCACAGAATGGGACCTCAGGTTTATCATCCAGGCACCAATGTTGCAGGGTTGAGGCTCTGTACCAAGGATCAGGTGACCAGGGAGACAGGTGACCAACCAACAGGCTCTGCTACCAAGTGATGTAGACATTTGACATCTACCATCCACGACACGGGCACGGGGAGCCCCTAAAGTCAGAGTCTGGTGCAGGGTAAGTGAGCATGTCAACTTCCCTTTCTAGTATAGTGGCTCTGGCTCTGGCACACAAGCAAGGTGGCCCGCTGGAGGCCACTAGGTCCAGACATTTGGACAGATATGCTAGAGGCCTCTTCCACCAGGGTCCCAGGGGCTGAGTCAAAACCCTCACAAAGCAGTTCTTCCAGATGAACAGGTAGAATGGTTTAGTGACACATGGTAGGGCCAGAGCGAGGGCTCTGGGTAGACGCTGCCTTAGTTTCCAGGAAAGCTTGCTCCCTGTGTTTCTGTCCATCTTGATGGCTGGTCTCCTGTGGTGGCAGAATAAAGGGGTTGGACTAGTTCAGCAAACCCAGGATTCCAGGGCCTGCAGTATACCCAACCCCAGGAACTCTTTCGTACCTGATCCCTGGTTTGCGGAGGTTTGGCGAGTGAGATCCTGCAGATGGCTTCCTTTTGGGCAGAGTTGAGAGTTTCCCACTTTGAGTGAACCAGTATCCTACCAGAGACCTCTGTTTGGCCGAGTTGCGCCTTCTCCTTGGAGACACAGTTTGTAGGGAGCAGCTGGAGCAAGCCCTCTGTGTTTCTTTTCTTTCTGGTTTTTATTTTTTTTAATTTTTTAAAATTTACTTTTAACTTATGTGTGTTGGTGTGAGGGTGTCAGATTTGGGAACTACAGACAGTTGTGAGCTGCCATGTCGGTGCTGGGGATTGAACCCGGGTCCTTTGGAAGGGGGCAGGCAGTGCTCTTAACCACTGAGCCATCTTACCAGCCCCTCTGTGAGTTTCCCACAGAAGATCATCTACATATGGAACAGAGCAGGGTGTGACACCCTGAATCCTGTTAAGTCTTTTTGTAATGTTTTCCCTCAAAGAGTCTAGAGGAATTTTGAATGGCAGGGAGCTGGCTAGTCTCACTGGACACTGATCAGTCTATTCAAAGGCAAGTAAGGCCGCCTCACTGGCCTCAGGGGAATAGACAAGAACTCATCCTTACAATCCAAGACTCTATAGACATGGCTAGCTCTCAGGAGGAGAATGAGCAGAGAGATTTGGAATCTGGCAAGGTGTACTCCAAGCCAATTGGCATGGGGTGAGGCTGTTAGCTTCTCTATCAGCCTCTGGAGATGAGGAGCAATCTTTAGCCTAGTCCTTTTGGCTTCTGGGATATCGCCGAATCCTTATCGTCACGGCTGTAGCCAAGAGACTTACCACAGCAGAGGCGGGGTGTGTGTGTGTGTGTGTGTGTGTGTGTGTGTGTGTGTGTGTGCACTGCCAAGCCTGTTGGAGTTGTCTCAGCCCATACCTTAGGAAGTTGTTAGTGCAAGTCTTGGTGCGGGGTCGCTGGATCTGGATTGTCTCTGGTGTGCAGTCTGTGAGAGCTAGAAATACTTTTCAGACAGAGGGGCTCAGGTGAGCAGAGCTGGTAGCAGGTGCAGTGGAAATTTTAGTTGTCTGAGGAGTAAAGGTGGTGGTGGTGCCTAATTTTCAATGAAGATTTTTTGCTCAGGAGGAGGAAAAGGACAAACTGAGACCACCACGAAGGAGTGAGTTGCCTGCTTGTGGCTCAGCTTAACTGTTCTTTTAGGTGTGAGGTTATGATCGTTAATTGTGCCTGTGGACGCCTGTACTGGCATCTTTTTATTACTAACTGGCCCCCCTTCTTTGTTTTGAGGATCCCTTCCTTTTAAGTGTCTCGATTGTTGTAAACCTTTGATATTCTGAGAGGTATTCATGTTCTGGAACCAGTGGATCAAAAGAGATGTAATTTTCCCCCCAAGACAGGGTCTCTCTGTGTAGCCTTGACTGTCCTGGGCTCACTTTGTAGACCAGCCTGGCCTCGAACTCACAACGACCCACCTGCCTCTGCCTCTCAAGTGCCCGGCTCTCTTTTCTTTTCTTTAATTCTTATAATCGCTTTAGAAACGCTTCAGGAGACACTGCTTGGCCCTGAAGAACCTTAGAAGTCACACACAAGTTAATGAGGTTTTGAGCTGGACCCCCAAATTCCAGCGAAAAGTGTCCAGGGCCTGGGAACTTGCATGCCTGCTGGGGTCCCAATGGGGTGCTTGGGTGGGAAATCTGCTTCAAGTGACAGTAACTTTCAGTCTCCTTACCAGTGGTTGAGGGACTTTGCTGCGTGAAGCGGGCCTAGGTTGGAGGAGTGGACAGCCTAGTTGGAGCTCCAGGCCACCAACACACATCAGGAACAGGGGCGGGGGGGGGGGGGGGGGGGGGGGGGGGGGGGGGTAGGAGGGGGGAAGCTAGCAACAGCGTGTCGAGCGTGCCACCTACTGGCAGGATACGGGAAAACCAGCAGAATTTCGACCAGTCAAAGTCAGCTTCCTTTTGCGGGTGTGGGTGTAGGGTGGGGGACCATACAAAACAGAAACAACAGCCGCAAAGTTAAAAAATGGAAATAAATAATTCCCTGGGCCAAACTTTTCCGTCACACGTTTAATCTTTTACATACTTGGCCGGCTATTTATTGAAGCAAAACCGTATCTCTCCTGAGAGATAGACGCAGGATACAGGGCCGGCACTATTGGCATCGCAACTTTGTGTGGGGAAGAGTTTCCCTTTGGAAATCATCTTCCCAAACTAAGAAGATGGCTTTTAACACCCCTCTTATCCAGACGAAGGCTACCCAGAAAGAGTGTGTCCCTCTTAATTCGGGGGCTCCCACAGGGCTTGTCCCCTTTAACCAGAACCCGAAACCAAAACCAGAACTCATGCCGACTGAGTCCTTTATTAATGGACAGACCAAGAACAGGCTCGTCCCCCACCCTCGGATGCCTAAACTCCGGGTACAGCATTTTAAAAGACAAAACCAAAGTTGCATCAGTGTTCGAGGATGGGGCAAGCCCCGGGGGTGGGGATGGGGGCGGGGGTGGGGCAAGGGAGTACATAAGCAATGGATTTAGAATGGCCTAGCAACATTAGCTTTATTCACAAGGCCCAGCAGCTTCCAGCTACTGCTCAGTATGTTTGGACCATGGTCAAGGTCATGGACAGTTCCAGAAGCGTCTTCAAGGCTGTTGGGGGAGAAGGCTTGAGAAGTGACCAGGTAGGCACAAAATAATGTCGGGATAGGATGGTCCCGTGTTAAGATTAGAAGGGTTCTCTGTGTGGAACATTACCTGTAACAAGGCACACTACCTGAATTAGCCCATGCTACTGTTAATCCTACGCTGGTTATTCTTGGCAGTTGTACTATTAAAACCACACATCAACTTGTGTTTAGATGCGTACACATAGTAATAGTCTATTAAAAGATCGCATAAAAGTTGGGCATGGTGGTGCACACCTTTAATCCCAGCACTTGGGAGTTAGAGGCAGGCAGATCACTGTGAGTTTGAGGCCAGCCTGGTCTAAAAACCGAGTCAGGCATAGCCAGGGCTACACAGAGAGACCTTGTCTCTAAAAACAAAAACAAAACAAACGAACAAAAATCCCATAAATGCCACCTTATTTTCAAAGCATAATTAAAAAATGTAACAAAGTGGAGGAGGGCCGGGGCTCAGAGGTTAAGAGGCACTGGCTGTTCTTCCAAAGATCCTGAGTTCAATTCCCAACAACCACATGGTGACTCACAACAATCTATAATGAGATATGGTGCCGTCTTCTGGTATGCAGGCATACATGCAGGCATAACATTGTATACATAATTAATAAATCTTTAAAATTATATATATATAACAAAGTCAATCACTAAATAAAATATTATGAGAACTTTGGAAACATTATCAGTCAAAAGCCAGGAAGACCAGAAGTGGGGAAAAATGCTGTTGAATCATACAATCAAGGTAGGAGTTTGTTTTTGCAAATGTTAGTTTACAAAACCAGTCAAATAATTAAGGTTTTGTTGGCGTTTGGCTGACAACAACCTTCTTAGTGTTTGGTAATAAACTCTTAAACTGATAATCAGGAAAAGGTGTGTTGAAAAAGTGACAGGAGGCGGAGAGATGGCTCAGTCAGTGCTCGCACACAAGCATGAGGCCCTGGGTTCGGATCTCCAGCTCCCTCGCTGGATGTGGCAGCATAGGATTGTAACTCCAGTGGTTTGGCAAAAACAGCTGCCTCCCTGGGGCCCTCTGGTACTGCTGACTGCCACTCTCGCCACTCAGTGAGAGCTCCTGTCTTTAAAAAAAAAAAAAAAAAAAAGGAGGTGGGGTGCTGGAAAAGATACTCAGCTGACAAAGCATTTATAGCATCAGCACAAAAACCCAAGTTCAGTCCTCAGAACCCAGTCTGCCAAGTTGTCCTCTGACTGTAATAATAACAAAAAATTGAATTTACTCATTGGGGTTTGGTCTATTTGCTGCCCAGATGAGCAGACTCACATACCTCAAAATGTTTGTACCTTGCCTAAGAACTTATAGCTGTTTGACCAATAAAAAGCCAACACACTAGGACAAGGCAAATGGGATCGGTGTGGCTGAGGTTCCTTGGCTTTTGGGAGAGAGACTGGGAGAGATTTGAAGAGAGAGAGCAGAGAGGGAAAGGAAGGAAGGCCTTGCCATGGGGTTAGGTGGAGGAGAAGCACATGGCTGGCGTCGTTGGAAAATTTAGCACAGACGAAGAACAATAGCAAAGATTTGGGATTATGGATGGGAGGGAGCACAACAGAAATTATTAGAAGCAGATGGCATGGGATGGGACAGGGTATGGGATACCTGCCCCTCTATGGGACATAGTTTAGGGAACTAATATCTGGTTAGAAAATTCCACCATAATAATAAATATAGAGCTAATAATAAACATTTATTAGGCCCTACTTCTAAATTAACAGCAACATTTATTTATTTTATTATTATTATTTTTTTTACTTTTTGAGTCAGGTTTCTCTACAAAGCCCTGGCTATCCTAGAACTCACTGTGTAGACCAGGCTGGCCTCAAACTTAAGGTGGTCCACCTGCCTCGACCTCCTGGGTGCTGGGACTAACGGTGTGTGCCACTATGCTTGGCAACGAGATGAATAGCAGCCGAGGAAGGCAATGGTTTCAACCTCAACCTCGATCACGACATGTTAGGAGTGCTATTGCACACACACACACACACACACACACACACACACACACACACACACACGTCATCATGCACGTGGCACAGAAAGCTCCTTTTGACCCTCAGGAGATCCTAGGCCTTTCTTGAGTTGGACCGCGCAGAAGGGACATGTGTGTTCCAAAACTGCCTCATCTCCCTCTACTTAATGGTGCCATTTCCCATGTCAGTCAGCAAAGAGCAGCTAGTGGAATTGTTAAAAATCGCAGAGCATTTAATTTAAAGTCCTAGGTGGGATGCAGTCCACGCAGGTTCTCATGGGGTCATGACACCCCACTAGTATCTGTCAATGATAGAATTGCTTCCCTTGTCTTTCCCATCACATGGTATCTGTTGGAGCTCGAGGATATAGCTCCCTAATTTGCTTGCTCTAATCCCCAGCCCTGCAGGAAAAAGGAAACAAAAGTTCCTTCTGTTCTTTGATTGATGGCAACTTATCTAAGTTGTTTTGATTTTGTCTTCAGCTTTTGCTTTGCTCGCAAAGGGGGCCTGACTGAAGAATCCATTGAACCCTTTCAGATTCCTATGTTGAAGCCCCCATACCTCCACTACCTATGTTGAGGCCCCACACACCTCCACTACCTATGTTGAGGCTCCCACACACCTCCACTACCTGTGTTGAGACCCCACACACCTCCACTACCTGTGTTGAGACCCCACACACCTCCACTACCTGTGTTGAGACCCCACACACCTCCACTACCTGTGTTGAGACCCCACACCCCTCCACTACCTATGTTTGAAGCCTTCCCAGACACACACACCTCCACTACCTATGTTTGAAGCCTCCCCAGACACACACACCTCCACTACCTCAGTGACTGGAAATAATAGGGTCTTGAAAAAGGTGAGTAAATAAAAATGAGATCATTTGGGTGGCCCCAAGTGCAACCTGCTTCTCTCCACAAGAGGAAATGTAAACACAGATATGTGTTTGCAGGAGAAGAGGCCAGAGGGGACACAGGGTCCACCTGCAAGCTCAGATGAGGGACAGGGAGAAATCAAACCTCAGACAACTTGATTGCAGAACTGAACTCAAACACCATGAGAAAAATAATTTTGTTTGCTTAAACCACCCAATCTGCGGCATGTTGTTATTGTAGCCTTTGCAAACCGACTACAATGACCAGATAATCAACTGCTTCTTGCAAGGTTTGGATACATTTCTCACATTCAGTTTAAGAACGAAAGGATCCTAATCCCAAGGGGCAGCTAAGCAGATGAAGTGTTCTGTTCGTTTGTCAGAGCTTCAAAGTGTTTGCCTAGGACATAGGTTCTTCAATGTCCAGGTCCTTGTCATAAAAGATGTACTTACCCAGCACTTACAAAGTACCAGAACCACTCTGAACACTTGCCTAGAGACAACCACTGTTTCTTCTCAAGTTCTCTGTTTCACAAGAGCACGGCTATTTTACTGGAAATGAAATGTCAGGGGCTTGAAGGTGTCTAAGTGGTCCAGCCCTTGTCTGGTATGTGCATGGCCACATTCAACCCCCAGAGTCACAAAATAAATTAAAAATACACATAAAAAACTAAGGAGTTGTTTGGTTTGACTTTGAGACAGGGTCTCCTTTGTAGCTCAGGCTGTCCTCAAGCTCGTTGCCTAAGCCTATTGATTATTGGTGAGTCACTATGCAAGGCAAGATAAATTAAAAGAAGGAAGGATGGGTGGATGGATGGATGGATGGATGGATGGATGGATGATGGCTGGACTTGGGAGATAGCTCAGTGGATAAAGTGCTTGCTATGCACGCATGATGCCCTGAGTTCAAATCCCCAGACTCACGTGAAAAACTGGACATGACAGCACACACCTGTCACCCCAGTAGGGCAGAGACAGAGGTCCCAGGGAATTGCTTACTGGTGAGCTCCAGGTTCACTGAGAGACAAAGAATTTTTTTTTAAGAGAGAGAGAGAGAGAGAGAGAGAGAGAGAGAGAGAGAGAGAGAGAGAGAGAGACAGAGAGAGAGAGAGAGAGAGAGAGAGAGAGAGAGAGAGAGAGAGAGAGAGAGAGAGAGAGAGAGAGAGAGAGAGAGAGAGAGAGAGATATGGTTATTAAGGCGTGGACCTTACAAGGTCATGTGAAAACTCAGAGCTGTGGTCCAAACCCATGGCACCTTTGCTTACAGTTACCAAACTAGGCTATCTCTTTAATTATTAGATCTTATACTCACTGACCGTTTCTCACATCCCAGCCGGACACTTGGCAGTTCAGCAAGGTAAGAAAGGTCCTAGACCTGCAGCCAAGAGGCTTAAATTCACTCTCAAACTCTCCCCACCCCCCACCCCGCCAGGAAGTTCCCTTAGTGGATAACGCCATGATAATAGGCACGTGCTGCAGGGATCATCCCAGAGAAGGGCATAAGCAAGGCTTGCTGGTAGGATTAGCGCCAGTTTAGCAAGCCTGTTCTCTGGTCCTTTTTAATCTTAAATTTCTTTAAGTGATAGAAGAGCTCTCTGCTGAGAGGTGATTCATGTGGCCTCTACCCACCAAGGGCCAGGCTTGAAGCAGTACCTGAAGACGTGAAGACGCAGCTCTCCCTGTCGCGGCAGCCCGCCCCCTTCAGCCCTCGCTGCCCTGCGCCCAATTCCAGCTGGGTGTCTGCCGGGAAACCGTTCTGCCTACTGAGAAGCTGCAGTACGTGGAAAGCTATGGGGAGACCAGAGAGGGCAAAAACAGATCCAACCCAAGGCAGAAAGTGCACTGCAGGTCCTCCAGACGCCAAACTCCGCTCCCCGCTCTCAGACCCAACAAACTGCAGCCTCCGACCTGCTGCTGCGACTGTTTGCTGTAAAACATCCCAATGCCAGACCAGGAGGATCAGATGGGTTTGGCTGCCATCTAGTGGCCTCCACAGCTGATTTGAGGCTTCCCCACCTTTGGCCTGTAAACACGCGTTTGGGCTTTTGTTGCTGTTTTGTTGTTGTTGTTTGGTTGGTTGGTTTTTGCTTTTTGGTTTTTTTGCTTGCTTGCTTGCTTGCTTGCTTGTTTTGGTTTTGGTTTGTTTTAAGTGTCTGTCTGTCTGTCTGTCTGTCTGTCTGTTTGTTTTGTTTTGTGGTCCTGAGGATGGTGACCAGACTTCCTGCACGCTAAACAGGCAAGTGCTTCACCAGGGTGAGCTGCAGCAGCATCACCATTATGTGGTAGGTAGGGACCAAACCCAGAACCTCATACTTGCTAGCAAGCACTCGGACACCTGTGTTCCATTCCACAGTATTTTGTTTATGTATATGCGTGTGTGCAGTGTTTGTGCATCCGTGTGCTGTTTGCCTGTGCGCATGCGTGTGGAAGCCAGAGCTATAAGATGTCTTCTTCTATCCCTTTTCGTCTCGTTTTTTGAGTGAGTCTCTTCACTGCTCATGGGTCGCATACACTGGCAACATTGCATGGCCAGTGAGCCCTGGAATTTATCTGGCGCTTGGATACCAAAGCTGGCCTCTCACACTTGGTTTTTACCTGGGCGCTGGGGAACCCCAATTCAGATCCTTATATAGCAAGCTCTTTACCTACTAAGCGATCAGTCTAAACTCCAAAGACTCGGGTTTTTTGTTTGTTTGTTTGTTTGTTTTATGGAACGGATGTGCACTGACTCATGAGGTTGGTTGGACACGCCGGTTAACAAGCAGGGCCCACTCTGTCCATACATTATCACTACACCATCTCCTCGGACCACACTGCAGCTGGACCACTGAGCGCTTCTTCCTCAAGCCCCAACCTCTCTGGAATCTATCGAGAGTTCTGACGTGTGGCCAATCATGTAGGACTTGTCCTTTGTTCGAACTTGGAAGATCATCAGCGATGTAAACGGCCATAGAGATGCAGTATAGACACTGTCCTGGAGTGTGCAGGAGTGTCCATGAGACACTCACTCACACTGACCATCACACTGACCGTTGCTCTCCCACTGGGGCTGGAGAGATGGGTTAGTGGTTAAGAGCACTGACTCCTCTGTTAGATGCCTCAACTTTGAGTCCCAGGACCCACAGTCTAACTGTAACACCAGTTCCAGGGACTCTTATGGCTTCCTTTGGCTTCCATGGTTTCTGAGCGATGATGTTGCGGGTTTGGCCAGCTGCTATGGAACCAACACAGCTAGGAGTGGCCTTGACCCCGCAGGCAGGCAGCTGCCTTACTGTTTCAGCCAGCCCAGAGCTGGGGCTCCAACTGAGAGGCTACCTTGGCCCGGTTGTTCGCTTTGTGGCTTTGTTTTGATTTTTTGCTTTGCTTTGTGTGTGTGTGTGTGGGGGTGGTTGTTTGTTTGCTTGTTTGTTTGAGACACAGTCTCATTGTGTAGCCGGGGCTGGCCTGAAATTCACTGTGTAGACAGGCTGGCCTCAAACTCAGAGATCCCTCCACATGTGTCTGCCTATCAAATTCTGGTACTAAAGGTGTGTGCCACTCCCCCTAGCCTATCGTTATTTTACTTCTTTCCCTCCCAGTGCCCTAGTCAATTTCTTTGGCAGAAAGAGAAAGAGAGAGAGAAAGAGAGAGAGAGAGAGAGATAAAGACAGAAACAAAGAGACAGAGAGACATAGAGACAGAGACAGGGAAAGACAAAGATAGAGACAGAGATGGAGAGAGAAAGACAGAGAGACAGGGAGAGACAAAGAGATTTTGTAATATTGGAAAGCAGTGTTTTATCAGTCTCTACTAGCACCATGACAGTTTTTTGTTTTTGTTTATTTGTTTGTTTTTGTTTTGTTTTCAAGACAAAGCTTCTCTGTGTAGCCCTGGTTATCCTGGAACTTACTCTGTAGACCAGGCTGGTCTGGTCTCAGAAATCAAGTGCTTCTGCCTCTCAAGTGCAGCCTGTATGTTTCATTTTAAGCCAGGCACAGGGCGGGGTGTGTGGGGTGGGGGTGGGGGTGGGGGAGAAGCATGCCTATAACTTGGGAACCAGAGGTAGACAATCTCTGTAAGCTGAAGACCAGTCTGATGGACATAGGGACAGCCATGGATGCAAAGCAACACCCTGCACCAAAAAACAGAAATGAAATTAATTAACCAACTAGTAAAAAATAAACTAATTACATTGCATACTATCTGAAGAGTAACAAACGCTCGGGCATTTTACAGTTACTCATTAGCAAGGGCTATTTTAACTGTTAGCATCCAGTCTTGCCTAGTTTGTTTGTTTGTTTGTTTTGAGACAGACTCTCATGTGACCCAGGATGACCTTGGCTTTCTCATCTTCCTGCATGCACTGCCCACATGCTGAGACTCTAGGCTCCTACCATGCCCAGCCAAATTTACCTTAAACAGAAGCGCTGCCTTGGATTTCTATGAAACATTGCAATAAATGCCAAACTTGGTTGATGGATGAACAAGAATTATGATGCAGCTCCAATTTCGTATAAAGATAGTAGACAAGGGGAGAGAGATAGCTCAGCGGTTGAGAGCACTGTCTGCTCTTCCAGGGGTCCTGAGTTCAATCCCCAGCACCCATATGGTGGTTCACAACCATCTGTAATGGAATCTGAATCTCTCTTTTGGTGTGCATGAAGACAGAGTACTCATATACATAACATAAATAAATAAATCTTTTTTTTTTAAAGGGAGGAGGGGTGCTGGAGAGATGATTCAGAGGTTATGAACACTGGCTGCTCTTCCAGAGGTCCTAAATTCAATTCCCAGCAACCACATGATGCCTCACAACCATCTATAATGTGATCTGGTGTCCTCTTCTGGTGTGTAGGCATACATGTAGGCAGAACATTGTATAATAAACAAATCTTAAACAACAACAATAAAAAACTCTAAACAACAATAACAAAAACATAAAGATAGTAGACAAATGCATAAAGCCACGAGGCTACATTCTCTGAGGAGACTAGGAATGGAGGTAAATAGGCAAAAGATGGGCAAGGGTTCTAAGAGATGGAATTACATGCAATAGAAAGTCTGAAACACAGCTTAGTGTTATATGCTTGCCTAGACCATACTAGGCCCTAAGTAAAAGCCACCTGCCTCACCTCCCCCACCCCACCCCTGCTCCCACAAACACACTGGCTTTGTCCCTAATGAATAAAGTAAGTTCCTCTTGAGATGGTGACAGCATCAATTTTGACAAGGCAACAATTTGTTTTTTATTATATTTGGGTAAAATGTATGGCTAAGCATGACAAAAGGGACCCTGAAGGGGGTCTGGAGTGCTCTGTCCAGCCTCAGCCAGCAAACCTGGAGGCTGCATTCTATAGCCAAGGAGAGCACGTCTGAAGAGAGAGGTCACAGGCCCAGAAGGGGACACTAGGGAGCTCAGTGGCTTAACAGCTTTCAGCTCAGTCAGAGATGGGTGTGCCTGTTTTGCTATAAAAAGAAGAGGAAACTAGGTATATGGCTTCATGTGGGAGACAGTGAGATGACCCAGCAGTTACGAACACTCACCTACTTCTCATCCCACGGCCCTGTCAGGTGGCTCACAACCACCTGTAACTCCAGTTCCAGGAGGGTCACAGGTTCACCAGCCTGGGTGCCCCCCTCCCCGCCCCCAGTTAAAATTAAAACAAACCTTTACAGAACTGTGCTGAGTGAAATCGGTTAACTTAGAACCTCGTGCCGGGTTTGAAGGATGAGGTCTGACCTCACAGACACTCAGCATGCCCATCCTCTCGGCACAGCTGCCCAGGATGTTAGCATGGCCTCAGCCCTCTTCTGTCAGCTCCTCAAGGCCTTTCTAAGCCGGCTTCAGCTTGACGGCATCTGCCACGCATCCCTTTCTCTTTTACCCTGATTTCACCTTCCAACGCCATTGAGCAGGGTTTGAAGTCCACTTATGATTAAACTTTAATTTCTGTCACTCATTCCCACCCTTTGCTTTAACTCTCTGTAAGTGAGAAGTCTATACTTAAGCAAAGCACACACGGGAAAGGCCCAAACTGTGGATGATGTCGGCGTGTTCTGCTAAATCTTAATTTCAGGTGTTCTAACTTCAATTTGGGATTAAAAAAATATTCTTCAAATAGTCATTTACTTCTGACTCATTAAAAAAACTTACGTGTTTTTGTTTGTGTGAGAGAGGGCATCTTTTTATATAGCTCTAGCGGACCTCACTACTATAAATACTTATTATAACCAAGGTCCTTAAAGTACAAAGCACAGTAAGTAAGCATAGAAATAGGAAATAGGTTCAATCCTCCACCAAGAGCGTGCACACACACACACACACACACACACACACACACACACACACACACACACGTACATTAAAAGAAAAACATAAATGGGTACCACATATCAAATCTAAATCCTGCCCAAAGCAGATAAAGAAGTTATGACTGGGCTGGACTCACTCCAGAGAGTCCGTCAACCTGTCCACAACTGTGACACAGAACTGAAGGGGAGCGTAGCTGTGGGGCAGCATGGCGAGAGCTGAAACCCAGCATTGGGAGACATACCCAGTAGCCTTTGCCCAGGATTGGCCCAGAGTGCACGAGCAGCCATCAGAGCCCCAAGGAAAGGACCAGTTGAGCTGAGGTGATTGGGCCCAGCCAGCTGGAATCCAGCCCAGGTGGTTGTGACTCAGGCTGTAGACCCGAAAGACAGAATGTCATGAGCCTTTCCTGTGTGACACCTGCTCTCTCTTCACTCTTTATGCTGAGACACAGACCTGACTATCATCTCTCTGTCTACCCAACTCTTCATCTACCTGTCAACTGTCTCTTTATTATCCATCATTTCTCTGTCTGCTTGCCTATCATGTATCTATTGATTTGGTTTCTCCATCTATAGATCAGATTAATCTCAAACTCACTACACAGCTGAGGATTATTTTGAATTCATAATTCCCTTCCTTTTATCTTCTACCGATCCTGGCTTAAAATTTTTCTTTCTTTCTTTCTTGCTATGTAGCTTTGGCTGGTGTGGTGCAGGCACACGGTAGCTCACAACCAACCATAACTCTAGTTCCAGGGGATCCTACCCTCTTCTGGCCTCCGCAGGCACCAGGCACACATGGGGTAAACATACATACATGCAGGCAAAATACTCATATGTATATAAATAAATCTTTAAAAAAATAAAATATAAATATAAAAACCCCACAGAACACACCTGATATAGCAATTAGGACTTTGTGTACATTGCTGATGTGTATGTGAGTGCATGTGCTTGTGCATGTGTGTGTGAGTGAGTGTGTGTGTGCATGTGTGTATGTGCATGTGAGTGTGTGCATGTGTGTATGTGCGTGTGATCATGTGCATGTGAGTATGTGCATGTGTGTGTGTGTGAGTGTGTGCATGTGTGTGTGCGTGTGAGTGTGTGCATGTGTGTGCATGTGAGTGTGTGTGCATGTATGTATGCGTGTGAGTGTCTGCATGTGAGTGTGTGCGTGTGAGTGTGTGCATGTGTGTGTGTGTGTGTGTGTAGCTAACATGCTGTGAGATAGTCCTTGGAAAATAACATGAATGTAAATGCATAAGAACCTGTAACAGGAGCCATATTTCACTAGCTTGGAGCTATTCTTTTTTTCCTGGTGTGTTGCTTCGTAAAGAGTTATCAAAACTTGGTTTTTATATAATTTCTAAAAAAAAAAAAAAGGCAATGAGCCATGATTTTGTGTCTCAAAATTGAAATTTAGAGTGTAGGACTTGAACACAAATTTATTATTCAAATCGTTACAAAGTCCTTATAGCAAAAACAAATGAAGTTCCTGAAGTTGATGTTTAGAGAAATAGATATAAGCAATTTCCAACTTGCTATGTCAATAAACTTGAAGTAACTAGAGGACTCTTGAACATAAGGAGGGTTATTCTAACTGTATAGAAGTTCATTGAGATATATAAACTAATAAGGCAGGGGATGGTGGTGCATACCTTTAATCAGCTCTCAGGAAGCAGAGGCAGGCAGATCTCTGTAGATTCCAGGACAGCCTGGTCTACAGAGATATATAGACTTTTGCTCTAGTTAATTCAAGATAATTTTTAAAAATTATGTGTATGAGTGCTTTGCCAGGGTTATGTGCCTGTTCACCACTTGCTTGCCTGGTGCCTAAAGTGGCCAGAAGAGGGCATCAGATCCCCAGTAACTGGAATTATAGATGGTTGCAAGTCTCCATGTAGGTGCTGAGAATCAAACCGCAGTTCCCTCGGAAGAGCAGCAAGTGCTTTTAACCTTAGCTATTTCTCTAGCCCGTAGCTAACTTAATTTTATAACCTGCTTATCTTTCTCTGTGTTTTAAGGATAGCATAGGTGCCATTCCAGGCCAGCTTCCCCACTCCCTACCTCCACCCCCACCCCCCACTCCCTACCCCCACCCACTACCCCCACCTCCCACCCCACTCCTACCCCTACCATTAGCCTCATGCGCTACATGAGACCCTGCCTCAGAGCAGAAGCAGAGCGATGCACAGGGTATCACTTGTGTGCAGGAAATAGCAAGAGAGGAACAATTTGCTGGGAGTGTCTGGGAACAGCAAGAAGTTCAGACACCGTGAAATAAAGACAGCAGAAAGAATTTCAACTTGAACTGCACATTTCCAGACCAAAGCAAAAACCACAGTGATTCAAGTGAGAAATGTCATATACTTCTTCAAGAGCAGACTAAAAGAAAGAAAGAAAAAGAAAAAGAAGCCAGGTGTGGTGGTGCATGCCTTTAATCCCAGCACTCAGGAGGCAGAGGCAGGTAGATCACTGTGAGTTCGAGATCAGACTAATTTAGAGTCCAGGACAGCCAAAGCTACACAGAGAGAGCCTGTCTCAGAAAACAAAACAAAACAAAACAAAACAAAACAAAACAAAACAAAAAAAAAAGAAAGAAAGAAAAGAAAGAAAGAAAATAAGAAGAAGGAGAAAAGAAACCGGACCAGTGAACTCAGAAAAGTTATTTGAAGTTGCTAAGTTTGATTAGCAAAAAGAAACATAAGAAGTGAGGTGAGAGAGACCTTGGGAATTACGGGACACAGCTGCTTCACCTGGCAAAAGCTCTCAAAAGTCACAGCCAAGATGAGATCTCAGGAGGTGGCATCTGTGTAGAGATTCCACTATGGCTAACCCTTTTTGTGTTCTTTACGATTTGTGAATTTTCATATTTAAAGGTTTGTGTTATTATTCTGGCAACTACATTTTCTTTTTCTTGTTTTTCGAGACAGGGTTTCTCTATGTTTTCTTGGCTATCCTGGATTTGCTCTGTAGACCAGGCTGGCCTCAAACTCACAACGATCCCTCTGCCTCCGCCTCCTGAGTGCTGGGATTAAAGGTGTGCACCACAACACCCAGCGGAACTACATTTTCTTATCTCAAATAATCACTGCTTGTTTCCTTGAGGGAAGATATTTCTGCACATGGAATTTGACTGTGAGTAGACAGAACATTCAAATCTATAAATTTTCCTATGAAAGAATTTTGCAAAGCAAAAGAAAAGAGACAGAAACTAAAAACAGACACATAAAGTAAGGAATTTATAAAATGTTACAGTAAAATTTATAATTTATATATTTCAAATATTTTATTAAATAAGCACCAAACTACAAAGTAGAAAATGTACTTAGAACATCAACTGTCAAAACAGAATTAGCATTTCTAGTACAAAACTGATTTGTATGCACTAATAAATCTGAAACTAATTTTACAGGAGAATATGCTTGGTACATATGTATGTAGTATGTATGTATGCACATATGTATGTATGTGTGTATGTACTTGAGGCAGGGTCTCTTTTGTAGTCCTGGCTAGCCTAGAGCTTGCTATGTAGATCAGGCTGGCCTCAAACTCAAAGAGGTCCTCCTGCCTCTGCCACCAAAGTGATGGGATCAAAGGACAGCACCACCGCGCTGACCATGAGAAAATATGTAAACACTTCACAAAAGACGCAAAAGTGGCTTCTCGGTCCGCTTGGGTGAGGAGTAGCATCCAACGAGACATTCAATTTGAACTGCACAAGTGTTGATTTCAATATCAAAGAAAAGCCCCAGATTGGTCTAGAAACAAAGGAACCGAGTAGATTTTCATCAGAAACGTACACTTTACATGTATTTGACTTGAGACAGGAAGGGATGTGAAAAGAGCTGAGCAATATTAGGGAATGAATACTAGGGAAGGATATTAATATGAAAATATTAAATATGGAAATACAGTTTTCCAACTATAATTTTAAATATTTCCTTTACCTACCATCACAAGTATTTTTTTTTTTTTTCTAATTTGCCTTCTAGGTATGAGGAATACTATGCCATTCAGTTAACTTCTAATCTTCTGTCTTGAATCACAAAAGCATATTTCTTTTTTTTTTTTCTTTCATCCGCTGGGATTAATTGCTTCTTTCTCCCAAAGAATGCAATGTAGACACTAGGAATTATAGACTCTAAGAGAGCTCAGATTGTGAGAAACCTCTCTCAGCGGACCACCATCATTGTTTTACAAAGGCTATAAATGAAATCATTGAAAGGTAAATGGTAGATGTGGTGCTCACTTTATCACATTTCAGGATTGGAGGATGAAAGGGTCGTTTGCAATCTCACCCTAAGAGATGACGTGACCATGGTGGCTATTCCTGGTTGTCAACTTGACGACACCTGGAATTAACTAGAACCAAAAAAAAAAAAAAAAAAAAAATGGAGGGCACACCCGGAGGGATTTTTGCTTAAGTGTCAGTGGGAAGATCCATTTCTAAGCCACATCTTTGAGGTGGGAAGACACACCTTTAATCCAGATCTTTTGAGGTAGGAAGACGCGCCTCTAATCTGGCCCACACCTTCTGATGGAAGCCTAGAAAAGAATGTAGAAGGAAGCTTTTACTCTTTGCCTGCTTGCTCCTGCCAGCTAGCAACTCCATTCTTCATTGGCATTAGATCCTACTTCTTCAGGATTCTGGCGTTTACTGAAGAACTTTGGAGATAACCAACCTCATGGACTGAACAGCTACTGGATTCTTGGACCTTCTGTATATAGGCAGCCATTGTTGGATTAGCTGGACCGCAGTCTACAGTCGTGTGTGTGTGTGTGTGTGTGTGTGTGTGTGTGTGTGTGTTGTGTATTATAGATAGATAGATAGATAGATAGATAGATAGATGGTAGATAGAAAGAGGATAGATAGATGATATAGAGTTTATAAGTTATATAGAAAATCTACCTACCCAGATCTAGCCAATGGACAGAACATTCTCCACGGTTGAGTGGAGAGTGGGGCATGACTTTCACACATACTCTGGTGCCTCATATTTGACCACGTCCCCTGGAGGGGGAGACCTGGTGGCACTCAGAAGAAGGATAGCAGGCTACCAAGAAGAGACTTGATACCCTATGAGCATATACAGGGGGAGGAAATCCCCCTCAGTCACAGTCATAGGGGAGGGGAGTAAGGGGAAAATGGGAGGGAGGGAGGAATAGGAGGATACAAGGGATGGGATAACCACTGAGATATAACAAGAATAAATTAATAAAAGAAAAGGAAATCTAGTGTGTAAACAGATAAACAGGCTTCTCAGAAATTAAGAGCAGGACTTTCAAAGTTGAACAATAAGAACTGTTCAATGACCCAGGTCAACAGAAACATGTCAATGTGCAGTAAGTTTGTGAAAGAAAACCATAAACATGTTATTTATTTTTAATTGATTGCCCTTATGGGCTTTCCGGCATGAAACCTGACAGTAAGCAGTGGCTACTGATGTCAGCGTGCTTAGACGGGAACATACATCCTTATTTGTAGGCTAGTTTTTCAGCGGTGAAACTTTTGGGTGTGTGCATATTTACAAAAGGAATGTTCTATAAACATATTAACATTTTGTATTGATTGAACTGTGAAAAGATTATAATAAATGAAGTGATGCCTTTCCTCAAGTGCATGGTAGGCCTCACATTAAGGGTTTCACAGATGCTGTGATGGATGCCACAATTATGTTCATTACATTTGATGGAACACTGTTAGGTAATTGTGACTTAGTGAGGCATACTGAGTATACGTGCCCAGAGTTAAGGGTATTTTTGTAAGAGCCAGCATTTCTCTCCCCCTTTGCCTGCATCTGCCTCAGGGTACGGCAGTGTACATAGACCATCAACGTGAGGAAGCTACGGCCAGTAGAAATCAAGACTTTCAATGTGAAGACACCAGTTTCTTTTCCTGTCCATTACAGACTCATTCTAGAAAGGCTGTCATACCCATGGTTGCCTGGAGTAGAGATGAACCAAGGAAGACGTTGCACACAAGAAGGTACCTTTATGCTGTTTGCAGTGGTTGTTCTATAGGCATATATAACTTTCCAAACTCCTATAACTAGGTACTGTTTCTTGTGTCTAAGTTATCGCTCTATGAACTGAAGAGATAAACTATATCCCAGAGTTTCGTTGACCACACTTCCAGTTTGGGAACTAAACTCAGATACCATTTGCAGGATGAAACAAAACTGAACCCAAACGACAAAATGTTTGGCAGGTGCTAACAATATAGATTTCCTTCACACACCAGGTCTGGCTATGTACACAATCTTGTTTTGGTCTCACTTTTGAGCACCATAACCCCAAGTAAGTCTCCTGACTTGAGCACATGTTTTCCGGCTCACCTATATCTGACCCCAAGCATGCTGCAGATCACTGCATCTCACTGCTTTTTACTAGATGGGTTTCTTTTAAGATGGGGTCTGAAACTAACTTGTCTGTGTGTTCCTTTGAATGCAGCTCACATCCGTCTTCTACAGGTCTCTTCTAACAACACAAAGCAAGATCAAGTTGTCTTTCTGGTACACCCACCCTCACACTTTCTTACCCCCTCTGCTGTTGCTGATCACACCAAGGTCCACCTGAAATTCTGTTATATTCTCTGCTTAAGTTTTAAATTCCATAACCACCCCTAATAAACAATTCTATTCTAGGCTTATATTATCCTTATGGTAAGTGTCTCAACTTTTGTTTGCTTTGTTTTTGTTTTTTGAGACATGGTTTCTCTGCGTAGCCTTGACTGTCCTGGACTCACTTTGTAGATCAGGCTGGCGTCGAATTCACAGCAATCCACCTGCCTCTGCCTCCCAAGTGCTGGGACTACAGGTGTGCACCACCACTCCCGGCCTCAAATGTCTCAGTATTTTAATAAGAGGCAACGACAGTGTCACGGAATGGTTATGAAATAAAGAATATTTACATACTACTAATACCACCTTGCTTGTGTTGTTACTGAATCTTTGAACTGTAACAAAGCATTTGCTATGCTATACTTTCATTTATGAACAAACAATATATGGTAAAATAAATAAATGTGCATATTCAATAGGTGGGAATTATTCTAAAATGTTTCCCAAATTATGACTCTTTTCCTTCATTCTTTGGTTAGTGCTATATATTTTTTTGTTTTGTTTTATTTTATTTTATTTATTTATTTTAATTTTATTATTATTATTTCTATTCACTTTACATCCTGGTCATAGTCCCATCCCTCCTCACCTCCCAGTCCCACCCTTCCTCCCTCTCCCCCATCCCCCTCCTCTATTCCTCAGAAAAAGGGCAGCCCCTTCCCTTCCTCCCCAGTTCATCAAGTCATATCAGGACTGAGCATGTCCTCGTCCCCTGTGGCTTGGCAAGGCAGTCCTACTAGAGGGAAGTAATTAAAAAACTTGCAAGAGAGTCCATGTCACAGACAGCCCCAATTCCCCTTCCTAGGGGACCCACATGAAGTCTGAGTTGAGTTGCCCATCAACTACGTTTTTGTAGGGAGCCTAGGTCCTTGCAAGGTCCTTGCTTGGTGCTTCAGTGTCAGCAGGCCCCTCTGGGCCCTGGTTAGTTGGATCTGTTGGTCTTGTGAAGCTTCTGTCACCTCCAGGTCCTTTTCTCCCCACGCCCCCCCCAATCCCCCTGTGCTTTTCTATAGGCTCCCTACACATCACCCAGTGTTTGGTTGTGAGTCTCAGCAGCTGTGATTGCTGCTGGGTGGGGCCTCTCAGAGGATAACTCTGCTTGACTCCTATCTGTAAGCATAGCAGAGCATCATTAGTAGTGTCAGAGGATGGTTCTCTCCCATGGGGTGGGTCTTGGGTTGGGCCAGGCATTGGTTGGATATTCCCTCAATCTCTGCTCTATCTGCTCTATCTTTATCCCTGCACGTCTTGCAGGCAGGGTGAATTTTGAGTTGAAGTTTTTGGGGATGGGTTGGTGTTCCCTCCCTCTTCTAGGAGATGTGTCTAGTTAGAGGGCATCCTCTTCAGTCTCTATGACCCCTGCTACTAGGAGTCTCAGCTAGATTCACCCTCATGTCTTCCCAGGAGCCTACCCTTACTTAGGACTTCAGCTTGTCCCAGAGATGCCCCTGCCCACCGCTTCTCTTTTCTGTACAGGCCTTTTGTCCTTCTGCCTCTGCTTTCCCCAGTTCTGATCCCCACCCTCATATCTCTGTGTTTCCTCTCCTACTTTGTTCCCTCTCTTCAACCACTACCTCTGACTATTGTATTTCCCCTTCTGAATGAGATTTAAGCATCCTTCCTTGGGTCCACCTGCTACTTATCTTCTTTAGGTCTGTGGATTGTAGTATGTTTATCCTGTACTATAAGTGAGTACTTAAAAGTGAGTACATACCATGTGTGTCTGTCTGGGTCTGGGTTACTTCACTCAGGATGCCATTTGCCTGAAAATTTGATGATTTCTTTGTTTTTAATAGTTAAATAGTATTCAGTTATGTAAATGTACTACAGTTTTTTTTTTTTACCCATTCTTCAACTTAGGGACATTTAGATTGTTTCTGGATTCTGGCTATTATGAATAAAGCTGCTTTGAACATAGTTAAGCAAATGTCCATGTTGTATGAAGGAGCATGTTTCGGATATATGCCCAGGAGTGGTACAGATGGGGCTTGAGATAGATGTAGTCCAATTTTTTTGAGAAAAAAACAAAACAAAACAGATTGATTTCCAAAGTTTGCACTCCCACCAGCAATAGAGAAGTGTTCCCCTGACTCCACATCCTTGCCAACATGTCTTGTCACTTGAGCTTTGATCTTAGCCGTTGAGACAGGTATAAGATGTAATCACGAGAGTCGTTTTGATTTGCATTTCCCTGATGACTAAGGACACTGAGCGTTTCTTTAAGTGCTTCTAGGCCATTCAAGATTCCTCTGTTGAGAATTCTCTCTTTAGCTCTGTGTTCCGTTTTTTAACTGGGCTATTTTGTTTGTTGGTGTTTAATGTTTTGAGTTCTTTATATATCTTGGATATTAGCCCTTTGTCAGAATGCTAAATGTTTTTGTTGATTACTTCACAATTATTTACTGCTTACGGGATTCCCAGGCTCCTAGATGGTTTAGATTATACAAGCTATTCTATTTTTACTTGCTTACATAGCAGCTCTCACAGGGGACCTCCTAATCATTATGCTCACGATTGGGAATAGTCTCCTATAAACCCCAATGTACTGTCTAAGAAACTTGATAATTTGGTACTTTTGTTACACTCCTGTCACAGTTCCAACATCTATGGTCAATTCTTTTATTCACAATATCTCCATTTCTTTCCTTAGATGTTCTCTTCAAGCCTTCTTTTTCATGGACTTGGCTTCTATTGGAACAGCCATCCTTACAGTGATGTCCTATCACTGCCATATGGCCATTTACTGGCCCTTGCACTATGAAGTCATCATGAATCAAGGTCCTTGTGATTGGATAATGGTGGTGTCGTGGCGCAGTGGGATGATGTCTGGGTTTGTGCAAGTAGCTGCAACATTCTCATTACTGTTCTGTGGGTCCAATGGACTCTATTGTGTGTGTGCGTGTGTGTGCATGTGTGTGTGTGTGTGTGTGTGTGTGTGTGTGTGTGTGATATTCCATAGCTCTTATGGTTCTTAGACCTCCAGGTGATAATCAAGGAGATTAGAGCCATGGTTTTCTTTTTTCTTTTTGTTTTTTGTTTTGTTTTGTTTTGTTTTTTTGTTTTTTGTTTTGTTTTGTTTTTTTGAGACAGGGTTTTTCTGTGTAGCCCTGGCTGTCCTGGACTCACTCTGTAATATGTATCCCAGCCTTGAACTCCATATCCTCCTGCCTCTGCCTCCTTCAGCAAATTCTACCAGCCTGCGCCACTAGAACCAGCTGGTTTTCATTTATAAGTATTGTAATAATCTTGTTGCAATCGCTCCCTCACATGTGTACATTTTCTCTACCGCCACATGGATTCCAACCAAAGACAGTAGATCAAAAACAATGTCAAATTCTCTCTTCTTTTCAGACATTTTCTGGCTGCACAGTTGCACCTTCCGTGATTTATAGTCTGAGGAATAAGAATTAAGCTTTCCAAAGACAGTGTGTTAGAAGCACCTGATTAGAGAGTGCACTCACACATTCCTGTTCTAACTAGGCAATGCTGCCAATGGCTGAGCCTCTTCTTGATTTTTTAAAAATAAAATTCACTGTAATCTAGCAATTCTGTCTATATTTGGGCAAATTCAATCCGGTTTGTAGTAAAAGGTATTTTGGAGGGTGCAAAACATTAGACAATGTTTTTGTATATTTTACATATTATTTTAATCAAGTTTTCATAATTTGTAGTTCTCATTAGCTAGTATAAAACTATACTTAGATCAATTATGAATTAATTCTGTATGTATACAGTAGAAAAAGATAAATATAATTTAAAGCAACTAAATATAAAACAAGACAAGGGAAATATGTGCTCAAAATGGCTCTATAATTACAAAATATAATCATGTAGGCTGTAAATCAATACTTTTAAGGTCAACTGTAATACTAAAATGAGATACACTATTTATTCTATTTTTAAAATATTTTAAATATTTTAAAATATTGAGATTACATCTCAATTGTTATCCCCTCAGTGGTATCTTCCTGTTCCCCCTCTTTTGCCCCATTCCTCTCCTCTAGACCTCTGACAGAATGGGGCCTCCTCCCCTATCCTATGGCCACAGATCTCATCCAGATAGCTTGCTTCCCCTTCCTCTGAGTGCTGCTGGGCTTCCCCACCAATGGGAAGTGGTCAAATTGGAGGCACCAGAGTTCATGTCAGAAGCAGTCCCCACTCTCCCCACAACTGCGGAGAATGAGCTGTCCATTGGCTAGATCTGAACAGGGGGTCTAGGTTTACTGCATGCATTGTCCTTGGTTGGTACAACAGTTTGTGCAGCCCCCCTGGGTCTAGAACCCAGCCTTGATGGTCTCCTTGTGGGGCTCCTGCACCCTCTGGTCCTTTCCCCTGTTCTTCTATACCACTCTCACCTGGAGTCCAGCACCTAATCCCAGCATCTGTCTGGATCCCCTGCTGAGTGGAAGCCCTCAGAGGACATCCATGTTGGGTTAACAGCCACTTATAAGTGAGTATATACCATGCATGTCTTTTTGGGTCTGGGTTATCTCACTCAGGATAATCATTTCTAGTTCCATCCATTTGCCTACAAGTTTCAAGATTTCTTTGTTTTTTAATAGCTGAGTAGTATTTCATTGTGTAAATGTACCAGTTTCTTTATCCATTCTTTAACTGAGGGGCATCTAAGTTGTTTCCAGATTCTGACTATTCCAAATAAGGCTGCTATGAACATAGTTGAGCAAATGCCCTTGTTGTGTGGTGGAGCATCTTCTAGGTATATGGTCAGGAGTGGTGTAGATGTGTGTTGAGGTAGCACTATTTCCAATTTTCTGAGAAAGCACAAGATTGATCTCCAAAATGGTTGTACAAATTTGTACTCCCACCAGCAATGAAAGAGTGTTCCTCTTTCTCCACATCCTCGAACTCACAGTGATCTGCCTGTCTCTGCCTTCTGAGTGCTGGGATTAAAGGTGTGTGTCACCACACCCACCTATGTCTCCCTTTTTATTTCTGAATTTTGTTGATTTGGATAGTGTCTCTTTGCCTTTTAGTTAGTTTGGCTAAGGGTTTGTCTATTTTATTGATTTTCTCAAAGAGCCAGCTCTTGGTTTTATTAATTCTTTGAATTGTTCTCTTTGTTTCTATTTAATTGATTTCAGCCTTCAGTTTGATTATTTCCAGCTGTCTACTCCTCTTTGGTGTTTCTCCTTCTTTTTTCCTAGGGCTTTCAGATGTGCCATTAAGTTGCTTGTATGAGATGTTTTCAATCTCTTTATGAAGGTACTTAGTGATATGAACTTTCCTCTTAGCACTACTTCCAATGTGTCCCATAAATTTGGGTATATTGTACCTTCATTTTCATTGAATTTTAGGAAGTCCCTAATTTCTTTCTTTCTTTCTTCCCTGACCCAGTTGTCATTGGTTAGAGAGTTGTTCAGTTTCCATGTGTGTGTAGGTAGGCTTTTTGCTATTTCTGTTGTTGTTGAGGTCCAGCTTTAGTGCATGGTAGCCTGAAAGGTTCAAGGTATTATTTCAATCTTCTTGTATCTCTTTAGGCTTGCTTTGTGACCTACTATATGGTGAATTTTGAAGAAGGTTCTGTGAGGTGCTGAGAAGAAGGTATAATCTTTTGTGTTTGGGTGAAAAGTTCTGTAGATATCTGTTAGGTCCACTTGATTCATGACAGCAGTTAGTGTCATTATTTCTCAGTTTACTTTCTGTTTCATTGACCTATTCTTTGGTGAAAGTGGAGTGTTGAAGTTTCCCACTATTAATGTGTGGGGATTGATATGTCATTTAAACTTTGTAAATTCTTTTTTTTTTCTTTTGGTTTTTTGAGACAGGGTCTCTCTGTGTAGCCTTGGCTGTCCTGGACTCACTTTGTAGACCAACCTGGCCTTGAACTCACAGTGATCTGCCTGCTTCTGCTTCCCAAGTGCTGGGATTAAAGGTGTGCACCACTATGCCTGGCTGTTAATATGTATTTTACAAATGTGGGTGCCCTTATATTTGGAGTGTAGGTGTTCAGAATTGTGATATCATCTTGTTTGAATTTTCCTTTGATGAGTATGAAGTGACCTTCCTCATCTCTTTTTATTAATTTTGGTTGAAAGTCTATTTTATTAGATATTAGAATGGCTACAGCAGCTTGCTTCTTGTGTCCATTTGCTTGGAAGACCTTTTTGTAGTCTTTTACCCTGAGGCAATGTCTATCTTTGTGGCTGAGATGTGTTTCTTGAATGCGGCAGAATGTTATTTTGCTTATGCACCATTCTGTCAGCTGTGTCTTTTTATTGGAGAGTCGAGCCCATTAATGTTTATGTATTTGTCTGGGCTTTGTTTTGCTAAAGTGAAGTTATCTATTTCCTATGTTATCTTGTTTGTAGTTTGCCACTTTGGGTTGGAGTTTTCCTTCTAGTTACTTTGGTAGGGCTGGATTTGTGTATAGGTACTGCTTGAATTTGTTTTTGCAATGGAGTATCTTGTTTTATCCATCTATGGTTATTGAAAGTTTTGTTGTATTTAGTAGTCTGGACTGTCATCTGTGGTCTCTTAGGGTTTACAAGATCTCTGCCCAGGCCCTTCTGGCTTTAATGGTCTCTGCTGAAAACTTGGGTATGATTCTGATAGGTTTGCCATTATATGTTACTTGGCCTTTTCCCTCGTTGCTTTTAATATTTTTTCTTTTTTCTGTATATTTTGTGTTGTGATTATTATGTGGTGGGAGGATTTTCTTTTCTGGTCTACTTGGTGTTCTGTAGGCCTCTTGCATGTTTATATGAATCTCTTTCATTAAATTGGGAAATTTTTCTTGCATGATTTTGTTGAAAATATTTTCTGGGCCTTGGAGCCAGGTGTCTTCTCTTTTCCCAATCCCTATTATCCTTTGGTTTTTATCTTTTTATGATGCCCTTTACTTCTTGGATGTTTTATGTAAGGACATTTTCAGATTTAACATTTTCTTTGATGATTGCATCAAGTTCTTCCATTGTATCTTCTACACCTGAGATTCCATTTCTTGTATTCTGTTGATGATGCTTACCTCCACAGATCTTGTTTTCTTCTCTAAGTTCTCTCTTTCCAGTCTTTCCTCTGTTTGTGCTTTTATCATTGTTTCCATTTTCATGTTCAGATCTTGAAGCATTTTATTGATGTCCTTCACCTGATTGTTTGCCTTTTCCTGAATTTCTTCCAGTGATTTATTCATTTTCTCTCTATAGGCCTCTGTCATGGCCTCTCTAATGTCCTCAATATATTTGGCTGCATCTTCCTATATTTGTTTATGGATTTTATTTTCCTCCATTATCATCTTCATTATGAAGGATTTGAGGTCATTTTCCTGTGCTTCATTTGTGTTTCAGTTTCCAGGCCTGATTGCTTTGAGATAACTGGGTTCTGGAGATTTCATATTATTTTGGCTTTTGTTTGTGTTTTTACACTGGCCTTTATTCATTTTGCTGGCTCTGGCATTGGGTGGTAGTTCCTGGTGTCCTTCACTGGCCTTTGAGAGCAGTTCATAGATGAGTGGCTATAGGTTGAGGCCCCTCACATGTGGGGATCAGTGAATCCTTCCGTGGATCAGGCAGGTGGCCTGGGTTCAGCTCCAGGGACTTTCTGTGGATTGGCTGGGTGGCCTGATGTCAGATCCACTTGTGTACTACACCATGGGGTCTCTTCTGAGCTCTAAGACCCAGATACTGTTGCCATGTGGCCCACAGTTCCATCTGAAACACAGTGCACAGGTGCTGTTCCCTGCCCTGAGGCATGTGGCTGGCCAGGTTTTGGAGCCTGCACCTGTGACTGATTGGACCTGGAACTCTCTCTGGTTTGGCCAGCTGACCTGAGGTCAGATCTGCCTGTGCAACCTCAGAGCCTGGTTTACTGCAGCACACCATTCAGCACGAGACAGAGTGCCAGTGCAGCCCACAGGCTGGCATGTGGCTAGGCTTTGGAGAATGTGCCCTCTGGACCCTGGAGCCTTCCATGGACCGGCTATCAGAAACAGAAGCTGGTGCTCTGTAGCCCAGGGTTCAGTCAGAGAGGGAGAGTGCCAGTACAGCATGCTAGCCGGCATTTGACTGGGCTTTGGTGAGCTTGCCTGAGCCCCCTGGGGCCTACTGTAGATTGGCGCGGTAGTCTGAGGTCAGATCCATCCATTTTCCTGGGTTCTCCCCTGGGCCAGAAGATCCAGATGCTGATGCTCCACTGCCCATAGTTCAGCCCGATATATAAAGTCCAAGATATAGAACACAAATGCAGCTCGCAGGTGGGCAAGCATCCAGACTCTGCAGACTTGGCACCTGCCCTCAGAGACCTAGGAACTCCTCGGTGGACCAGCTGGATGGCCAGAGGCCAGACCCACCTGTGCTCCACACAGTGTAGACCCCTCTCACCTAGGGCTCTCCAGGTCTTGTGGTCTGTAGTTCCTAGCCTGGCCCCTAGGCTCCGAGATTCACTATTTATAATGGATTAGTAAACTATAAGGGTGCACATCAGCTGTGTGGTTCCGTATCCAGGAAAAGCTATATGGAAAAGATTATCTATGTTACCTGATTTTTAATGAGCATAATACTCCATTCAGATAAAATGTACTCCCGAGTTCTTTGCATGATCCCTCCCGAGAAAATTTACTGAAAGTTGTCCTGTATCACTCCATTAAAATTTAAATATTAATATTCAAATTCCAATAAAGGTACTATCATACCCTTATGTCTCAGGGTTTCCTACTGCTGTAACAAAACACCATGACCAAAAAGCTAGCTGATGAGGAAAGGGTTTCCTGGGCTCACACTTCCACACTGATGTTCATCACTGAAGGAAGCCAGGACAAGAACTCATGCAAGGCAGGAACCTGGAGGCAGGAGCTGATGCAGAGGCCATGGAGGGGTGTTGCTTACTGCTTACTCCTCATGGCTTGTTCAGCTGGCTTTCCCATAGAACCTAGGACCACCAGCCCAGGGATAGTACCATCCACAGTGGGATGGGCCCTCCCCCATCACTCACAAATTTTAAAAATTCCCTACAGCTGGATCTTATGGAGGCATTTTTCTCAACTGAGGTTCCCTCTTTCAGATAACTCTAGCCTGGGTCAAGTTGACATGACTCTCCAGCACACCATGCTATGGTTTTTTGGTTTGTTTTGCTTTGTTTACTTCTTTGGATTTTTATTTCTCATAGATAATGACTATACATTTATGGAGTAGAACATTTTATCTGATATATATTTACAATGCACAATGACTAAAATAGGTGAATAAACACTTCTATTAGCATAACCTTAAATAGTACCATTTAGGTTTTTCTTTCATCTATTTTGAAAGAAAAAACACATTGTCATGTAATGCAATGATTCGTCACAACTTACTCTTCCTATTTGACTGAAATTCTGTAGCATATGCATGTATGTATGTATGTATGTATGTATGTATGTATGTATGTATTTACTTAAGTGAGACAGGGCTTCTCTGTGTAGCCTTGGATGTCCTGGACTCACTTTGTAGACCAGGCTGGCCTCAAACTCACAGAGATCCGCCTCTGCTTCCCAAGTGTTGGGATTACAGGTATGCGCCACCACCCCCAACTGAAGTTCTGTAATCTTTGATCAGCATCTCCTTTTTCAAAATCTACCCCCACCCTCCTCCCTCCTGCAAATGTACTTCCTTGAGATGGGGTCTTTGGCTGGCTTGGAGACTGCCAACTATGCTCCACAGGTGCACCAGTGTCTGTCTCCAAATACAGGAATTATAGCCAGGTATCACCACATACAGCCTTTTTCTTTTTAACATGAGTTCTGGAGATCAATGGGGGCCTCAGTCCTTGCAAGACCAGATCTTTACTGGGTAACTTTTCTTCCTAGCTTGAGGATGTATTTTAAAATTGACAGAGAAATAAGATTATTTTAAGAACAAATGAATGTAGTCTATGACCACCTAGTCAGCCCCCAGAAAATTCACTATATTTATAGACTAAGCACCAAAGTCCCAATAATGAAAGAACAGGAAAAATGAATTTCATGAGAGGAATAGATGAACAAAAGAGAACTAGGAAAGAATCCATCATGAATAACAAGAAAAATTAGTAAACTTTTAATACTATTGAGAAAGAAAGAAACGAACGATAATGTAATGAACTAGAAAAACAACAGAATTAGAGGAATTGAGGAACATTTCCTAATAATAACCTTAACTATAAATTAAGTGGTATCCGGGCTGGAGAGATGGCTCAGAGGTTAAGGACACTGACTGCTCCTCCAGAGGTGCCATGTTCAATTCCCAGCCACCACATGGTGGCTCACAACCATCTATAATGTGATCTGATGCCCTCTTCTGGCCTGCAGGTGTATGTGCAGGCAGAGAATTGTATACCTGATAAATAAATCATGGTCTCGATTTGCCAGTGAAAAGGCTCTGAGTACCAGATGGAAAATCAAGACCCGACTATCCACATTTCCAGTAAAAAACGCTTACTAGCAAAGAGACAACATATTGATTCAAATGATCTAATTTGAACTATTGAGTGAATGAAGTTTTTAAAAAGTTAGAATAGTTATTCTTATATGTGATAAAATAGACTACAAACTAAGATGAACCAGAAGAGACGAACGTGGCCACTATAAATTAGTAATGGGAAGAGTTATCAAGTAGATGTTATACATGGAAATATATATATGTGCCAAATTTCTTTCTTTCTTTTTTGTTTTGTTTTTGTTGTTGCTTTTTTCATTTTTGGAGACAGGGTTTCTCTGTGTATTCTTGGTTGTCCTGGACTCACTTTGTAGACCAGGCTGGCCTTGAACTCACAGCAATTCGCCTGCCTCTGCCTCCTGAGTGTTGGGATTAAAGGCATGTGCCACCATGCCCAGCTGCTCCAAATTTCTTAAAGCAAACACTTAATGAGTATAAAAAATCAGATTGGGCCTTGTCTTAGTCAGTGCTCTACTGCCATGAAGAGACACCGTGACCACAGCAACTCTTATAAAAGAAAACATTTGGTGGGGGGGGGGTGGCTTACCGTTTCAGAGGTTTAGCCCATTGTCATCACAGTGGGGACCATGGTGGCACGCAGGCAGACGTGGTGCCAGAGAAATATCCACAAGTTCTACAACCAGATCAGCAGGCATCAGGAAGAGAGAGTGAGCCACTAGGCCTGGCTTGAGCTTCTGACTCCTGTAAGCTCACCACTAGGGACACACTTCCTCCAGCGAGGCCACACCCACTCCAACATGGTCCCATGCCCTAATCCTTTCAAATAATGCCACTCGCTATGAGCCTCTGGGGGTCATTTTCACTCAACCCACCACAGGCCTGGTAAAATAATAGTGACTGGCTGTGGTACTCGACACTCATCTTTAGCTGGGTCCTCTATACAAAACAATCAACACAGAAACCCCAGAGTTAAATTACACCATAACTCAAATGTGCTTGACAAATATTGATGGAATGTTCCATCTGGCAGATGTGGAACGCACATCTCTTTAGTAACCCATGGAGCTATCAAGGCAACGGCTAGCCAAGAAGCACATTTCCTGTCAGTGTTAGTCAGCTTCCATTTCTTTTCTTTCTTTCTTTCTTTCTTTCTTTCTTTCTTTCTTTCTTTCAAGTTTTTCAAGACAGGGCTTCTCCATGTAGCCCTGGCTGTCCTGGACTCACTTTGTAGATCAGGCTGGCTTCGAACTCACAGAGCTCCACCTGCCTCTGCCTTGCAAGTGCTGGGATTAAAGGTGTATGCCACCACACCTGGCTCAGCTTCCATTTCTTCATGCTGCCTTTAGAAAGCAGTGGCTGTGCGCGCATCCTCTTAGCTGTCTGGCAGGCAACTAGGCCCAAATCCAAACTGTTTTCAAGTGGGTACATAACCTAAGAATATTCCTTCAATTTTGAAATGTAAAGCATAAACAAACCAAAGCTATTGGCTTTCATGGTGAAGACATGAGCTTATAGCCTTGGCCGACATATTTTAACATGTTTACATGTTTATAGCATAAAGGTTTAGTATACAGACCTTTAGACAGTTATCAACTCAGTGACCCTACCACCTCTCTAGGTTCTTTTCTTTTCTTTTCTTTTTTTTTTTTTTTTGTTTTTCGAGACAGGGTTTCTCTGTGTAACCTTGGCCATCCTGGACTCACTTTGTAGACCAGGCTGGCTTCGAACTCACAGCGATCCACCTGCCTCTGCCTCCTGAGTGCTGGGATTAAAGGCGTGCGCCACCACGCCCGGCCTAGGTTCTTTTCTTTCAGACTTTAGTCTCCTCCACAGGTCTGTCTTCCTGTACATGAGCATGACAGAAGAGGACATCAGCTCCTATTGTAGATGGTTGTGAGCCACCATGTTGTTGCTGGAAATTGAACTCAGAAGCTCTGGAAGACCAATCAGTGCTCTTAAACACTGAGCCATCTCTCCAGCCCCATGAGTCTTACTTTCTGTTATACGTTTTTGCACTGATATCAGTAGCTGACCTTAAGTGGTATGGGTAGTGAACCCTTGACCTAAGAAGGTTTTAAAATTTAATCTTTTTAAAACTTTGCATCAGGGGGCTTTTATTGTTCCTGCTCAGATGAAAAAATTGGACCATAAACTTGTTATTAAAAGTTGATACACGTGACTGTGTATATTAAAATATATCTTCACCATCTTCCTGGGAAAGATTAGGAGTTAGACATTTTTCTGACTAACTCATGGAAATGTGTGGATCTTTTCCTAAAGTGGATCTGTCATTCCCTCACCCTCAGTCAGCATCTCCAGTACTGTGCCCACTTGGTATATATGTTTTACAAAGTATTATCACTGTGGGGATGCTGGATGACAAGGCTTTTCCCGGGGAGACACAATACACACATCTACACATCCCAGAGAGAGAGAGCCCAGGGTGAACCAAAGTATGGATACAGCCAAAGTCCAACCTGGTAAACCATTGAGTTTTACTGGGGTAACTTACAGGAGCAGAAAAGACTTAAAGACAGATGCATCACCAGAACCCACCACCTCACAAAAGCTGGAGACCTGCAGCTCACTGCACAGCCTGCAGGCAGCCTAACAGGTTGGAGAATTGTCCCTTTTCAAATGAGTTGGTTGGTCTAAGCCTCTTCCATCCGATTGGCTGATTTGTGCTTCACCTCAGAGACTTCTTTGCAGCCTGGATGGTCTGAGAGTGTGGCTCTCACCAATCTTTATTGCTTATACTTGGGAAGGACTGCACAGTAAGTCTGGCCGGTTTCAGGGTCTTCCGGAAGCTATTTTGAGTTGTTTGCTTTTGGTTTAAGAAACACCTCTTCCAGCCAGGACATAGAACAATAAATGTAGCAAGGGGGACGTGCCCTGTAGGAGCTTTCTATTCACCTGGTTTGGACAGATCTGTGTCAGCTAAGACCAGGGAGTGTGGGGCATTGACCATCAGCCTCCGCAAATTTCTATTTCAAACAAATGTGTAGTATTAGCGACAGGGCTTTTTTGGGAGTAGGACAAGTGGTGGTTTGAGGTTGTCTTGTGAGAGTTGATCCAAAAGGGTGTGTGCATGTTTGTGTGTTTGCGTGTCTGTGATTTGATATGTGTGTTTGTGTGTCTGTCATATGATATGTGTGTGTGGTATGTGTGAATACACATGTATATATGGTACGTATATATATGTGTATGTGTGTAAATAACATGTGTGTATGTGGTTGTATGTATGTGTGTGTAAATCCACAGGTATATGTGGTAAGGTTATTGAGGCAGTAGAAGTTCATGTGTCGCTTATTTTATCCTTGACGAAGTGGTTATTTAAATGTTTAAATTGTCCCGAGGCCAATCGCTGTAACCTCAGCTGAGGCAGCTTGAAGCTGGTGGACGTAGTGTGTTGGACTGGAAGCTTTTGCTGCAAGAAGCCCTGCAGCCCCTTCCTCAGACATGCTCAACCCAGCAGCCCAAGAGACTCCTGGAGCTTCCGCTCTAGCCGGCCACGGTGGTACACTCCTTTAATGCCAGCTCATGGGAGGCAGAGGCTGGTGGATCGCTGTGAGTTCGAGGCCAGCCTGGTCTACAAAGCTGTCTAGGACAGCCAAGGCTGCCCAGAGAGACCCTGTCTCAAAAAACAAAACAAAACAAACAAACAAACAAAAAAGATCTTAGCCAGAGGCAAAGCAGAGAGCTAACTTACTGCTTAAAAGCCGGGTCTCGCTCTGCAGCCCCTTCCTACCTTCCTACCTCTTGCAGGGCGGAGAGCGCTGGCTTTTGTAGTTCCTCAAGCCTTGTAGTTGAAATGGAAACAACAACAAAAACAAACCAGCTAATGTGTCTGTGGGGCGGGACTTGGAAGACTGAGGGGCGTATCCTTAGTTTTGAGTGACAGGGCATCAGTAATCCTCGGACCACAGAGGGCAGAGATGACTCTCCCCATGGTGGAAGCCTGGGCTTGGGACTCAGCACATTTCCATCAATGGTCTCAAGCTCCAGTCACCTGTATGCTTGTCGTCTCCTAAGGTCCCTGGGACTCAGTCCACACAGCACACACAGGTAAGTGGCTTGATGAGACCCCGTGGGCCAGTGCCAGGAGTTACAGTCAGGATTAGGACTAGAGGTTGTTGCGTGAGGTTTTTTTCCCCTGTGGAAATCTCACCCAGATAGAACATCATTGACAGACAATATAACAATTATACCAAATTCAAACTTGCCTGAACCTAGGATAGCCTCTACAGTACTGGGGACAGGGCTTGCAGACATCACACCATGCTGGCTGTTGTGAATATGCTTGGCCACTTTATAGAGTTTCAATCTGTGCCACCTCAGAAAGAAGCTTGGCCAAAGGGTGTAGGCTCAATTTTCTTAGCAAATATATTTTATTATGAACTTTTTAAGCGAGTGTATGTCACTTATAACCTGACTAACCTAAACAGTAGGAAAAGAGGATTAAAGAATACAATACAAAACCGTAAGGATATCAGTTCTGAGGAATGCTTCTCCTGGAATAATCAGCAGGATTTCTTTGGCTGGAACCTGGAGTAACCAGAACCCAGAACCTCAGTGGAACCTGGAGCCCCAAAGCCTTCCCACGAGCGGTTTTCTCTAGGAGCGTCTCAGTGGAACGATGAACAGCCAAAACTATCCCAAGTCTCCAAAAAGCCCCACCTCCAGTTCTGGGCTCATTTATATATCTCCCCCCCTGTTCACTAGCTCTTTTCAGCTGGCAACAATCAAGCTCCCGCATGAGGTGGTTGGTCTTCTAGTGGATTAACCTCACCTGTTCTCTCACAAGACCGTTCCCCATTCCACACTTGGGATCATAACAAAAGCAGGTTTATCTCTCCTTCAAAAGGGCTTTCAATCCAACCATTAACTAGATGAACTGATTTACTTTTACTGAGGTGCGGCCAGTGATTTAGTCTATCGGTTGTAATGCTTTTTATATTTCTAATAATTTTTTTCTATCACAGCATACTGTACTCCTGCCCCTGTCATGATCAAGAACAAAATCCCTCTGGAATTGTGTGTGTGTGTGTGTGTGTGTGTGTCTGTATGCATGCACACACGTGCACACATGTGCATGGGTGCGTGTGTGCCATCATTCCCAGCAAGAGCCTCGAGAGCTTCTACTTGCCTCTTGCATGACAGAGGCACTGACACTATGAAATGCACCACTGTATTAGCTTGTTCAAAATCTTTTTGAATCTTTTGATGCCAGTCAAACATGGCACCTCTGTTTATCAAGTTATCCAGATGATGTGCAACTTGGATGAGGCATGGTATGAAAGTCTGCCAGATTCCCAGGGGACCAAAGAGTACCTTTTAAGTTTATTTTTATTTTATCTTATTTTATTTATCTCTTATATTTATAGGCACAACTGTTATAGAATTTTCCCAATAATTTTGTCAAGTATCATATGCCCTTTACCAGGCCATAATATTCTCAAGATTATTACAGTCGAGCCTAGCCTTTGCACCTTGCGTGGATTCATCTCCCATCCTCCTTTCTTTTGGCATGCCTATCTGCCTTTGAGAAAATACTCCCAGGTTAGCATGATGTCATCTACACAAAGAAACCTTTCTAAAGACTTTAGAAGCAAGATCCTAGGTCACTATCCCATTACAGATCGTGGCACCATGAAGGGAACCTTGGATAACTCTGAAGGTCCATGGTTGACAGTTTCAAGTGAACACAAATTAGTCCTGGGATCCAGTAGCTAAAGATGATATGGGGGGAGGGGAGTTGCATCAACAAGGTCTAATATAGCAAGAAAAGACCCTACTGCTGTGTTAGTTGTTCAAAGAGCCATGTTGGGTGTGGATGGGGGTACTTTATTTTTATTTTTAAAGATTTATTTATTTATTATGTATACAGTGTTCTGTCTGAATGTATAAAGGGCACCAGGTCTCATTACAGATGGTTGTGAGCCACCATGTGGTTGCTGGGAATTGAACTCAGGACCTTTGGAAGATCAGCCAGTGCTCCTAATCTCTGAGCCATCTCTCCAGCCCACAGGATGGGGGTCCTTTAGTTAGCTGTATAATCCAGCCATTCTACAGAAGCCATCTGACTTCTTCAGAGGCCATACTGGGCTTTTAAACGACTTTGGACTGGGTGTTTAATCACTACCATTTCTGGTTCCTTGATGGTTTATATAAATGTGTCACAGTCCCTAGGCAGTCTATATGGTTTAGTATTCCCTCCTTGTTGGAGATAAACTTTGTAGGTTTCCATTCCTGTCACCCAAGTATGACTGCCTTCAGATCTGCACCGTCAGAGCAAAGTCCCCAGTGGGGGTGTGCAAGGCATGCCTCGGCCACACACCCACCTCTAGAGCATTCTCCCGGGGTGGAGAAATGTGCTCCCTCTAACCTTAGATGGGATAGTTGCCCACCTTAGGATAAACTTGATCTTTCGCCTGTGCTACTTTGTCCACATGTGCATCTACTCTTGCTCCTGACCCTGGTGCTTTCCGGGGTTGTCGTGAGTCAGTGTGCTCTCTGTCGCAGTCTCTGTGAGATCCCACATATTTTGCACATTACTAACATACCAATGAATCTGAAAATGAACACAAAGCCTCTGGCCGTATGGAGCTCACTTGCAGGCAATCTTGGCCCATTTGGCCAGTGGCTTGGGCAGTCCCCAAAGCAGAACATCTCATCCTGCAGCAGACGGTGAGATGGAAATCACCTGACTCTCCCACCTTCACTTTCAGGCTTAAGAACCTACCAAAGACTCGTCAACACAGCATCTGTCTGCTTAGTACTTTTTCCCACTAGGAACTAAAGTTTTACACAATTATATATAGTTACGTAATGAGATCTGAAAGTTTTCTAACTAATAATCTTCCCAAAGAGAGTAGATAACATAATTTAGTGGTACTATGCATATGTTTAATTTTTAGTAATGAATTTGTGTTTTTCCTCCTCAATTAAAGGCTAGTAAAATCACGTGACTCGTAACTTTTTCAAATGATTAAGTTAGTGACTGGCTACCATCCATACTATTTACAGGTTAGCTGCTGCTATTATTGCAATACTATTAGGAAAGTAAGGCCCACCTAACCTGCATAGGAGGCCAAAGCACACAGGAAATTAGCCTAACAAACCTAAGATCACTGGCTTGACCAATCCTTTTGCAAAGGGCCATATATTACATTAGATATCTTAGGTTTAACCTTATAAGTAACTATTCACCTTAAAAGAAAAAATAGCTCTTGTTGATATTTTCCACATTAAAACTTAGCAGCCATTCGTAGCCCACAGGTCTATACAAGACCAGCTTTGACTGTGCCCTAGTTTGCCAACCTGGTAAGATAATAAAGATGATAAGACCCATTGCTTTTTATTTTATTTTTTTTTAAGATTTATTTATTTATTTTATGTATGTGAGTGCTCTATCTGCATGTACACCTGCATGCCAGAAGAGGGCATCAGATCACATTATAGAAGGTTGTGAGCCACCATGTGGTTGCCGGGAATTGAACTCAGGACCTCTCAAAGAGCAGACAGTGCTCTTAACCGCTGAGCCATCTCTCCAGCCTGAGCCATTGCTTTTTAAGAGCCATATAACTAAATGCCAGTTAACTGAAGTTGGTTGAAAATGTGCTGCCTCAAACTTTGGAGAGTAGGATGCAACCTGAGACATGCTTTAATCTCTGGAAGGGCTGACCCTGAAGGAATTTTAATTTTTGCCAAGTGGCTTCCTTACAATTTTTCAAATTTTAAATTAAAAACTTGTTTGTTTTAAGTGTGTGTGTGTGTGTGTGTGTGTGTGTGTGTGTGTGTGTGTGTGTGTGTTTCTGGGTATGTGCATGTGAGGACAGTACCCACTGAAGCCAGGAGACAGCATCAACCCTTGTGAGCCACCTTGTAAACTGCCTGGCATGGGTGCTGGGAATTGAGCTCAGGTCCTTTGGAAGAGCATTACATGCTCTTAACCACTGAACAGTCACTTCAGTCCTTAATTGAAGCTTTGACTTATTTAACCCTTTGATACACAAGACAGTATATTTCTTTTACATGTCCCATTTTTGTGGCTATCTCTCTCATCATCATTTGTTTAAGTGTACTTGTATGTTTTTTATTGCTTTGGTTTTTTTTTTTTTTTTTTGAGACAGGGTCTCTCTGTGTACCCTTGGCTGTCCTGTACTCGCTTTGTAGATCAGGCTGGCCTCAAACTCACAGTGATCCACCTGCCTCTGCCTCCCGGGTGCTGGGATTAAAGGCGTGCACCACCACGCCTGGCTGTACTTGTATGTTTTTTAGGTGATTTTCTAAATCTGTAAAACACTCAAAAGGTAGTACTATGTCATCAATGTAATAAGATGCTTTCCCAGAGTACAGGCATGGTAACATAGCAAGACCCTGGACTTTCATCATATGACAACTAGTGTGGCTGTGAAGGTAACGCTGAGCCTTAAGATCCACTGCTGACTCATCCAAATGAGTGAAAACTGGTACCCATTAGATAAGGGGATGCTAAGAAATGCATCATCAAGGACTAATACAGCACAGAAGGACCGCCATTTGTGTAAATTGTTCACAATCCTTACCTTTTCCAAGTGCTTGAGAGTTTACATAATTTTGTCGTAGCACACAGGAAGTCTGTTCCCACGGTACGCAACTTTACAGATCCCATTCTGACCTTCCTCACAGCTGGCTTCTTTGGGTAAAACTCTTTAATGGTGGTATGCAAGGTGTGCCCCACAATACAGTCACCCCCAGATTATTCTCTGCCATTAAAGAAGGGTTTTTTTTTTGGAGTAAATTGATTGCCCACCCATAGGACAGCCCGTCCCCACCCTGCACTGTTTACTTTCCACATCCACCCACGGTTGTTTTTTGCCCCGGTGCTTGTTAGAGCTGCTGTGTATCTAGAAATGCTTGGCTCCTGTACCCACCAAAGCCCAGATATTTTCACAGATACAGCATGACAATGAATCTGCCATTTGACATGAGGGCTCTCGTTGTCACATGTAACCTTAACTCACAAGTCATTTTATTCACCCTGCGCATACCCCAGCCCCACCATGTCATGCTACACTCTCTCATCTATGGGAACTGGATGTCAACATCTTTCTTAGGATAGGCATCTCTGTTTCTGTGTGTATGCATCTGCCTGTATGATTGCCGCAAATCCTGAGGACATTTTACAACACTGTACCATAGGCTCATGGTACCAATTCTCAGGTGGGGGGTAGTGATCTCAGACCTCCTGGAGACATTTGGTAATGCCTGGTGTGACATTTGTGGTTGTTGAAATGAGGAGAAACAGTGCCATTGGTACTTAACAAGTAGAGAGGCAAGGGATGCAGCTAAATGTCCCATGATGTACAGGGAGGCGACAAAGAATTACCTTGTCTTAATGTCGGTGCTGAGAAATGCCAGGCTACAGGGGATTCACAAGGTAAAGGTGCCATTGCGTGTTCTAGCAGGATTTCCCATCTATCCTGTGCGTTGAAATCACCAGGGCTTATTTAGACGTGTGCTGCTGGCATACTCCCAGAACTTCTAATTTGGAGTCTGGGCTAGGATGTGAGAGTCTGCATTCCTAACAAATACCAAGGTGCGGCTGACACGTTGGTTCCAGTGTGATAGTTTGTGAATCATTGACCTAATTGACAGCAATCCCATCATTATTCTACCAGACTCTGAAGTTCCCAGAGTGGCCTTTGTGTGTGCTACTCCCCACATTACTGGGGGGTCCCCCACAGACAACAGCTAGGAGATGCCGTTGACACAGAAGTGTGAGGAACTGATAGGCTCCACTTATTAAGTCAAACTTGTGACTTGATTAGAAAATATTCTAGTTGGGAGTGTGTTCCAGATAACCACTGTTGCATAACAAATCACACCAGCATAGGTGGCTAGAGGTAGCAGCCATTGTATTATAGCTCCGTGCTTTTGTGGGTCAGACGTTCTGGCTGAATTGGCTGATGTGCTTCATGAGGTATTGCTGGAAGCCACTCAGACACTTACTGGCCAATGGATTGATTCCTCCAGGACACCGATACCTCACGGGAACTGTCTGAAGGCTGAGTTCCACTAGTACCATCCACTGAAGTCTCCCCATGGCCTTTTCAGAATCGTCCTGGTGTCAGGGTTGACAGGCACCTGTGCAGGTTAGGGTTCCGGGAAAGCATCTGCTCGGCAAGAGGCTCTGTTGTGACCAGTTTCCTGGAGTCATCCCTCCTTTCCCACCCCTCTGAACTCAGTTCACAGGAACGTTCAGATGCCAGGCTTGCTCTTTTTCTTGGCCCACTGATAGGTGCTTCTTCCAGGATGGAGGAAGTCCCAGCCACACACTCTCACTGCTATGGACTCTATCAAGCCTTTCCTACCACTATAGCCTATATCCTTTCAAAGGATGAATCAAAATTCATCCCCCCTCACTTAAATTGCTTCTCTTGGGAATTCTGTTTAGTGGCAAGAAAAGTAACTAACACATAGGAATTGATTGCACAGGGGATACAAGGCCCACCAGGGGACAGTGAAAAATCCAGAGACTTGGAGGGTGGGAAGGTTTGAGCACAAGGCAGCACAACTTGGAGACACATTGCAGATGGAATCTGAAACCAACAGTGGTCCTGCTGAGCAGCCAATGGAGCAGTAGGAGATGTTCAGCTAAAAAGTGAGAGGAGGGGTGGGGATTTCTCATCCCTTCTTCCACCCTCCAGCTCCACACCATTGCCCCAGAAGAGCAACCTGTGGAGTGAGACCCCACCTTGACCCACAATATCATAAGGAGACAACATGAGACAGAACTGAGGAAAACAGCCAAGATGGCCACAACCAGCATCCAAAGCTCCTCTCCCTCAGGCTTTTGTGGTCTCTCAAAAAGCCTGCACATGTCCTCCAGCCCAAGGGCTCTGTCAGCTTCTCACAGAGTTCAGCCATGAGGGCAATGCTGGCTAAGAACACCTTTCCTCACAAAGGCCTCAACTGCTCAGGGGTATAGTCTCAGTCACCTTACCACTAAGGAAGTCCGCCAGAACTTTCTCTTCCTATTTACTTAGAGTGTTGATGTCCTGCAGCCACAGTCTCCCACAGGCTCCCACTACCTCCCACAGCTTCCCATGGCCCCCCAAAGGCTCCCATGGGCTCTCACTGCCTATCAAGGCTCCCACCGTCTCCCACTGCCTCCCACTACCTCCCACTACCTTCCATTGTCTCCCACTGCCTCCCACTGCCTCTCACTGCCTCCCACAGCCTCCCACAGCCTCCCACGGGCTCCCACAGGTCCCACGGGCTCCCACAGGCTCCCGCTGGCTCTCCAGTGTTGTTAGCAGTTTGAGCTGGTCATCCATCAAGTTTTATAAGTTGCTCCCTAGCTGCAGCGCCTATGCAAGCAGGGCATCAAATGGCCCTGATTTTTACATATATTCTAGCCGTTTCTCTTTTCTAGCAGATGGTACTGTTTCATTCTCAGTACTAGAAAGAAAGGAATTGGACACAAACGCTGTGGAGACCGTCAAAGAGAAGGGCGAGGCTCTCATGTTTGACTCCGAGCAGCTCCAGACACAGAACAGACATCTGCTGAGCCCTAATTAGTAGTTTTCCCCAGAACTTCCTGCCAGCTGCTCTTCTCCTTCCTTCCCAACGTCTACATTTTTCTTAGCACTTCGCGGAGAACTTACTCTTCGGGAAACAGCATGGCTCTGCTCGTTGTGTATCACAGATTTAAGCCCTGGACGTTTTGGTGGCTCTTTATTTTTCTCTAGACCTTCGCTATCAACAAATGTGAATCCACTAATAGGGTGAAACCAAACTCAAGACCCACCTTACTTTCATGGGCTGGATGTTTGTGGCCTTCTCAAAAGTCAGGCCGAACTGCTACCCTGTATAGGCAAGGCTTTTGGGAGTCGATTATTTATTTCCTGAGGGTGGAGCTACAGAGAGCAACCAGTCTTTCTTTGCTGCCACCGTGTCAGACAAGAAGACAGAAGTCTTCAGCCGAACCACATGGGCACCTTCATCACGGACTTCCAGACTCCCAAAGTCCAAAAATAAATTTCTGTCGCTTACAAACCACCTGGTTACAGTATTTTCACGATATGGCTTCCAAAGCTGACGAAGCCATACCGGAAAAGTAAGTCCACTCCCCATGATGGAAATACAACCTTCGTCTACACACAACATACACTCTGCACAGACCGTTGCTGTGACTCCATCTAGCTCCCCGCCTGAGCCTTGAGAGAGCAACCTACAGCATCCAGACTCTACGACCTCCTCTTCTCTTTGTCCCTGTCAGGAAATGATCAGCTATTTTTCCTTCTGTAGGAACAGATGATATAGCCTGGGGTTCGTTGTCTGGGGTTTCCCTGGCAGGGGCGAGTCCTTCCGAGGCTGGCCGGGAGGTAGCGCTTGACAAAGCGGAAGTGGGAAAGGTGAAGGAGGCCTTCCATCTTTCTCAAAGGGGAACAGAAACCTCTAGAAAAGAGGCGTTCCTGTTTGTAGCTTCTAGAGGTGGAAAAGAACAGTTTACAAAGTGTAAAATGGTCTTTCCTCATACATTTACAATTAAACCGAGACTTTTAAAAGTGTGACTGATTGGTCGGTCAAAAGGGACCCGAAGAAGCACCCATTTCTCCTCCCACAAGCTCTGCTCACTCAGACACCGATGCTCTCTCCAGGACCTTGCACATATCCATCCTCCAGCCCACGCCCTCACCTCCAACAACAATTTTAACAACACGACACAAACTTGGCCCAGAACAGCCTTTCTCCAGAGAGCCCCATCCAGGCCGGAACACCAGTGTCTCTCATCCTGCTCCTTCAACCAGCCTTTTCCGATTTTTTTTTAAATGCAAAATTTCCTTAAGCTGCCCAGAATAGCCCTGAAAATTTCATACTCTTGCCTCATCCTCCCAGGTAACTGACGTCACAGACATGCGCACCAGCTCCAGCTGAGGCCTGACGTCTTAAGCATGAACTACAAATTTGGATCCTTGAGAGCAGGTACAGGCAATGAGCTCTAATATCCAAACCAGCACCTGAACAGCAGAGGCAAAGCTAGACCACATGTGACCCTCCCCTATCTCGGTCCCATTTTCTGGACTCGGAACCAGACTTCCGTGACTGCGGTGAACGAGGGTTTGGTATTCCATGGTTTCAAACACATCACGGCGAACGACTCCTGCTTGTGTATATGGTGGTGGGGATGGAAGGCAGGCACTCTAGCACTCTGCCACACCTCTAGTCCTCCTCCTTTTCTATAACTAATTTTTTAAAAGAGCCGCTTTAAAAAAACAAAAAACAAAAAACAAAAAACCCAAACTTGTTTATTATTGCCTGCACGTACACCTGCAAACCAGAAGAGGGCAGCAGATTACATTATAGATGGTTGTGAGCCACCATGTGGCTTCTAGGAATTGAACTCAGGACCTCTGGAAGAGCAGTCAGTAAGTAGTCAGTGCTCTTAATCTCTGAGCCATCTCTCCAGCCCTTATAACAAGTATTCTTAATACCACTTTTATGTTCAGAATAAAATCAATGAGCATAACTCAACTCACACTTATCAAAAGGAAATCAGCACAATGCTTTGACATAAAAGATTTGGTATTTATAATAAAGCAATGTGAATTTCAGTATGCAAAATATGAGATGTCGCAGCCCACTTATACTTCTCCATCGATGCACAGTGGCCAAGAACACAAAAGGACTCACACGAAACCACACAGGCAGCTTCTGGCATGGCCGTGGTGGCTTCCTAGGCTGGGAAAATGCTCCTGATAGCACAGTGGACAGCGACCATCCCCTGGATTTATGCGGTCATGCAAAATTCAGTGTACATTAGTCCAATGTAAGAAGCTCTCACATGAAATTTTAAAACTGAGCTGGTATGGAGGTCCCACTGGCACATGCTTTTTCAGCTACAGGTGTGCTCAGCATAACACAGAGCAGTCACCTGGGAAGATGACTTAGTTCCACATCAGCACCAGGACTTGGGTCTGTAGCCCCACCACTCACCTGAACGCTGGATATGCTGGTGTTGACTTGTGAGCTTAGTGTTGGAGAGCAGAGACGGGTGGTTCCCAGTTGAGGAACACATCCTGTATTGACCTCTGGGGTCCACATGCATCCTCATGCCCATGTTCACCGTATCCGAGCCTTGTAGAATATAGGACAGGACTTTTGTCACTGGTTTCCACACACTAGTGAACTCAAATAGCCCAGCCGTGAGCTGAATGGGGGGGGGGGCACATACCTGGGGTCCCAGGTATGAGGCAGGAAATGAGTTGGAGATCAGCTTGAGCTCTATATCAGGTTAAACTCCAGGGTGCTTAGTAAGACTCCCTGAAAAAAGAAAAAGAAAAGGGAGAGAAAGAAATGGGTGGGAAGAGAAAGGGAAAAGGAAAGCTATAACGAAAGGGGGCGGCAGGGGGAGAGGAGAAGAAGAAAGAGGGAAGACCTCAACCTTCCCAAATGTTTTCAAAGCCGTCAGTGTTTCCTGTCAACTCCCTTGAATGTTCCTTGAATGTGTTGCCAGTTAGTGTCTTTGAATGCTTTCTGGGTGCTAAGAAAAGTTTTAAGAGCTTTCTATGTACAAAGCTATAGTGCATTGATTTCTTTGCTCCAAATGAGGAAACTGAGGGACAGAGATGTTAAGGAACTTCCCAGTCTCACAAAGCAAGGCTACAGGTGCCCTGAGAGGCAAGCTTGCACAGTCCTGTGTCCTCGTTAACTCTCTCTCCTCTCCCTCTTTCTCTCTCTCTCCCACTCTTCTTCCTGTCTCCTGATTCTCCTCTCTCTCTCTCTCTCTCTTCTCTCTCTCTCTCTTCTCCCTCCCCTCCTTCTCCCTCATCTCCCTCTCCTTCCTCCTCTCGTTAATTTGGAAGACTTTCAACCTGTTTCTAACAGTTTCTAGGCTCTGGTAATTTGAGAATGGCTTCCAGAGAAATCACGCAGATCACATAATTTTACTCTGTGTCTGATTTTAAGCATGGAAACGTAGCAGTCTTCAGGAAACCCGTGAGAGCTCAGCTCTGGGCTCCCTCCTTGACCCCTGAGTTTGTTTTTCATCCAGCGTTGCCAATCTCTTTCATCTTCTCTAGTGAGGTAACTAGGCCACAGCAGAGAGTCATAATTTACTGCCTTCTCCCTGCTTTTCCAATTATCCTGCCTGAGCCCCGATAATCTCCTCCTCGCCTCTCCTCACCTTTCACAGCTCTTCTGCTCGCTGGCTCAGACCACTGGGCACAGCGATGATAACCTGCCTTCGCTCCCCGTGTCATTCAAACAAAGCTTCGCCGCGCCAGATGGAGTGTTGGCGAAGCAATCTGCTCACCTCTCACCCAGGGTGATGAAAGAACGTATCACAGGAGAGTTTCCAAGAGAAGATTTGGAATGCTGAGTCCCCCTGCTCACAGCTAAGCCCCCTTTAAACCCTGCCTTAGCAAACTCTACTTGGACCCCTGAGCAAGTAGATGCTGAGATTCTGATGGTCCCAAATTAAGATGTAGACAAGGTCTCATTTACCACAAGGGCATATCATTGTCAAGTAAGTAGACACAAGACAGGATTCCTCAAGCTCCACTTACTGTTCGGCTGTGAGTCTCTGCATCTGTTCCTGTCAGTTGCTGGGTGAAGCCTCTCTTCTGAAGATTATGCTAGGCTTCTGTCTACAACCAGAATATCATGAGCAGTACCAGGGGTGGGCTTCCTCTCATGGCATGGGTCTCAGGCTGGGCCAGTCATTGCTTGGCCATTCCATCAATTTCTGCTCCATCTGTACCCCTATGCGTCTTGTAGGCAGGACAAATTGTAGGTTTTGTGGCTGGGTTGGCATCACAATTCCTCCATTGGATGTCTTGCCTGGTTACAGGAGATGGCTGGTTCAGGCTCTGTATCCTCCATTGCTAGGAGTCTTAGCTGGGGTTGCCCTCATAGATTCTTGGGAGTTCCCTTTGTCCTAGGGTTTTAGCTCATCCTAGAGATGCCCCCTTTCAAGTCCCAGTGTTCTTTCCCAGTATTCTCTCCCTCCATCCTCCCAACACCCGATCCCTCCTTTTCCTTTCCCACTTCCAACCCCTGTCCAGTCCCATCCACTCACAATGTCTATTCTATTTCCCCTTCCCAGGGAGGTTCCAGAGCCTTCCTTGTTACTTAGCTTCTTTGGGTCTGTAGATTGTAGCATGCTATCTTTTACTTTACAAGTGAGCATATGCCCTATGTGTCTTTCTGGGTCTGGGTTACCCCCCTCAGGTTGATATTTTCTAGCTCCATTCATTTATATGCAAATTTCATGGTATCATTGTTTTTAATAGCTGAGTATATATGTAAATGCACATTTTCTTTACACATTCTTTGGTTGAGGGACATCTAGGTTGTTTGCAGTTTCTGGGCATTACAAATAAAGTTGCTGTGTACATAGTTGAGCAAGTGTCAGGAGTGAGATAGCTGGGTCTTGCGGTAGATTGATCCCCAACTTTCAGAGAAACTGCACAATTGATTTCCAAAGTGGCTGTACAAGTTTGCACTCCTACCAGCAATGGAGAAGCGTTACACTTACTCCACATCCTCACCAGCATTAGCTGTTGCTTGAGTTTTTTATCTTAGCCATTGTGACAGGTATAAGATGGAATCTCAGAGTTGTTTTGATTTGCATTTCTGTGATGACTAAGGATGCCAAACATTTCTTTAAGTGCTTCTCAGCCATTAGAGATTCCTCTATTGAGAATTCTGTGTTTAGACTGGCACTCTATTTTTAAATTGGATTATTTGGTTTGTTGATGTGTAGTTTTTTGAGTTTTATATATTTTGAATATCAGCCCTCTGTCAGATGTGGGATTGCTGTAGATCTTTCCCATTCTATAGGCTGTCATTTTGTCCTTTTGACAGTGTCCTTTGCCTTACAGATGCTTTTTAGTTTCATGAGGCCCCATTTATTAATTGTTGGTCTTACTGCCTGAGCAGTGATCTATTCAGGAAGTTGTCCCCTGTGCCAATCTATTCACGGCTCTTCCTCACTTCCTCTTCTGTCAGGTTCAGTGTACCTGGTTTATGTTGAGGCATTTGATCCACTTGGCCTTGAGTTTTGTGCAGGGTGATAGATATGGATCTCTTTGCATTTGTCTACATGCAGACATCCAGTTAGACCAGCACCATACAGTATTAGTGGCTATTGTGAAGGGTACTGTTTCCCTGATTTTTTTCTCAGCCTGTATCCAGCTGTAGGAGTTCCCTGACAGAATTTTTGGGCTTGCTTATATATATAAAATCAGAAAATAGCAATACTTTAACTTCTTCCTTTTGAATTTGTATCCCCTTGATCTCCTTTAGTTGTCTAGTTGCTCTAGCTAAAACTTCAAGTGCTATTGTACAGATATGGAAAGCCTTGTTTTGTCCCTGAATTTAGTGGAATTGCTTTAAATTTCTTTCCATTTAAGTTGATGTGTTTAGGTATGTGCTTTGTATTCTTGATCTTTACAAGACTTTTTTTTTTTTTTAAATAAGACTTTTATCATGAAGTGGTGTTAGATTTTTGTCAAAGAGTTTTTCATCATCTAATGAGATAATCATGGTTTTTTCTTCCAACTTGTTTATGTGGTGGATTACACTGACAGATTTTCATATGTCGAATGACCCCTGCATCTCTCTTGAATGAAGCCTACCTGATCATGGTAGATGATGGGTTTTTTTGTTATTGTTGTATTCTTGGATTTGGCTTGTGAATATTTTATTGAGTATTATTACACTAATGTTCATGAGGAAAATTGGTTTGAAATTTTCTTTCTTTGCTGAGCTTTTGTGTGGTTTAGGTTTCAGGGTGACTGTGACCTCATAAAATGAATTTGGCAATATTCCTCTGTTTCTATTTCTTGGAATAATTTGACGACTATTGGTATTAGCTCTTCTTTGAAATTCTGATAGAATTCTGCACTAAAACCATCTGGCTCTGGGTTATTTTTGGTTGGGAGATTTTTAATGATTGCTTCTATTTCCTTAGAGATTATAGGTCTTTTTAAATTGTTTATTTAACTGAACTTTGGTAAGTGGTATCTATTAAGAACCCCCCCCCATTTTAAAGATTTTTCCAATTTTATGGAGTACAAATTTTTGAAGTAAGACCTAACAATTTTCTGGATTTCATCAGTGTCTATTATTATGTTTCCCTTTTCATTTCTGATTTTGTGGGTTTGAATATTCTTCTCTCTGCCTTTTAGCTACTTTGGTTAAGGGTTTGTCTATCTTGTTGGTTTTCTCAAAGAACCAGTTTTTGGTTTTGTTGATTCTTTGTATTTTTCTTTTTGTTTCTATTTTATTGATTTCAGCCTCGAGTTTGATTATTTCCTGCTGGACACTCCTATCGGGTGTGTTTGCTCTTTTTGTTCTGGAGCTTTTAGATGTGCTGTTAAGTAGCTAGTATGAGGTCATACTAATTTCTTTATGAAGGCACTTAGTGCTATGAACTTTTCTCTTAGTTAATGCTTTCATTGTGTCCCATAAGTTTGGATATGGTGTGTATTCATTTTTATTAAATTTTAGGAAGCTTTTAATTTCTTTCTTTATTTCTTCCCAGACCCAGTAGTCATTCAGTAGAGATTTCTTCAGTTTCCATGAATTTGTAGGGTTTTTTGTTGTTTCTGTTGTTGTTGAAGTCCAGCGTTAATTCATGGTGGTGCGATAAGCTATAGGGGCTTATTTAAATTTTCTTGTATCTCTTGAGATTTGCTTTGTGACTAAATATGTGGTGGATTTTGGAAAAAGTTCAGTGAGGTGCTGAGAAGGTATATTTGTTTGTGTTTAGGTGAAATATTCTGTAGATATTTGTTAGGTCCACTTGAGTTAAACCATCTGTTAGTTCTATTTATTTCTCTGTTTTGTTTCTGTCTGGGTGACCTGTCCATTGGTGAGAATGGGGTGTTGAAGTTTTCTACTACAAATGTGTGGGATTTGATGTGTTATTTAAGCTTTAGTAATGTTTCTTTTATGAATGAGAGTGCCCTTGCATTTGGAGCATAGGTGTTCAGAATTGAGATGTCATCTTGGTGGATTTTTCCTTTGATGAATATGAAGTGCCCTTCCTCATCACTTTTGATCAATTTTAGTTGAAAGTCTATTTTATTAGATACTAGACTTGCTATACCAGCTTGCTAGAAATCTTTTTCCAACCCTTTACTCTGAGGTAATGTCTATCTTTGTTGCTGAGGTGTGTTTCTTGTATGCAGAATGATAGATCCTGTTTTCTCATCTATTTTCTTAGCTTTTGTCTTCTTATTGGGGAATTGAGTCCATTGAAGTTGAGAGATAGTAATTAACAATTATTTAATTACTGTTATTTTGATGGTGGTGATGGTAATGTGAGTATGTATGTGTATGCATGTGCACGTGAGCACGTGCTTCCTTTCTTTGGTTTTGCTGGTGTGAACTTGTTTATTTACTGTGTTTTCTTGAGTGTAGTTAACCTCCTTAGGTTGGAGGTTTCCTTCCAGTAGCTTCTGTAGGTCTGGATTTGTGGATAGATATTGTTTAATTTGGTTCTGTCATGGAATATCTTGCTTTCTCATCTATCGTGATGGAGAGCTTTGCTGGGTATAGTAGTTTAGAGAGACATCTGTAGTCTTTTAAAGTCTGCAGCACACCTGTCCAGGCCCTTCTGGCTTTTAGACTCTCTGTTGAGAAGTCTGGTGTAATTCTAATAGGTCTACCTTTACATATTACTTGGCCTTTTCCGGTGCAGCTTTTAATATTCTTTTGTTGTTCTATATATTTACTGTTTTGATTATTATGTGGCAGAGGACTTTCTTTTCTAGCCCAGTGTAATTGGTGTTTTACAAGTTTCTTGTATGTTTATAGGCATCTCTTTTTTTTTTTTAGGTTAGGGACATTTTCTTCTATGATTTTGTTGAAAATACTTTAGCTGGGAATCTTCTCCTTTTTCTATTCTTAATATTCTTAGGTTTGGTCTTTTCATAGTGTCCAGATTTCCAGAAGGTTGTTGTTTCATTCTTGTTTTTTGAGACAGGGTTTCTCTGTGTGTATCCCTGCCTGTCCTGGAATCACTCTGTAGACCAGGCTGGCCTCGAACTCACAGAGATCCGCCTGCCTCTGCTTCCTGAGTGCTGGGATTAAAGGTGTGCACCACCACCGCCCAGCTTCTGGAATGTTTTGTGTCAGGAACGTTTTAGATTTAACATCTTCTGTGATCGATGTAGACATTTCTTCTATCGTATCTTCTACACCTCAGATTCTTTCTTCCATCTCTTGTGCTCTGTTGGTGATGATTGAGCCTATAGCTCTTTCTGGCTTAACTAGGTTTTCCATCTGCAGGATTCCCTCAGTTTGTGTTTTCTATATTGTTTCTGTTTCCATTTTCAGGTCTTAAGCAGCCTTATTCATTTTATTCACTTGTTTGTATTTTCCTGGATTTCTGTTTATTTTTTTCTTAAAGGCTTCTATCAGCTTCATAAGATTGAATTCAATATAATTGTCTTCTGCTTCAGCTGTATTGGCATATTCAGGGCTTGCTGCAGTAGGATAGCTGAGCTCTGGTGATGCCATATCCCCTGCCTGTTGTGGACTGTGTTCTTACACTGGCTTCTAGTCATCTGGGTTTGGGGTTATAATAGGTTTCAGTTCTGACTTCTGAGTTTATCTTTGTTGGATAGTTTTTTTTTTTTCTTCTTTTTATGTTTTCTCCCTTGATTTGCATTTCTCCTCTGATCTCCTGGCCTGAGTAGACTTGGGTTCTACTCCAATCCAGATACTAGAGTGTCCCTCCTGGGGGTTTTGTGGCCTGGAGACCTCTTGGGTTTTGGATACCAGCTTTGCATTCATTGCCATCTATCTCTCTTGTTTTATTCCCCTCATCCCACTAGACCCTTTTGACAATACAACCCAGTCTTGTAGCTTTTTATGTCAGCAGTGGTTCTGGTCTTTGCCTCATTTCAAGCTCTGGTCACACATTTTCAGCTCACTCTCGCCATTTGTAGATGATTTGAGTGATACACACCCTCTACCTCTCCCTCTAGGCCTCCTTTTCTTCAGGCCCAGTCCCTCTTGTACCCCAGGCCCTTTGATTCCACTTCTGGCTGCAAATAGCTCACTGGTAGATTTGCTTATATTCTACTTTGTGACATGTAATATATATCAGTTGATATCAGGCTGTGAGAGTTCTTTGAATACGATGTATGCTTAATTCAGTTTTATACTCATCCTTTCATTTAGCAAATGCCTTACACACTGGAGCACTCACCAAGTGTTGATTCCGTGAACTAAGATGATATTTAGCCTTTAGCACTGGTGACAATGCAATTAAAAGGGTCTTCCTAATGAATGGGGAAGTTGTATAGTGTTATCACAGGAACACTGAGAATTGGGGGAAAGAAGAGCAGTGCTTTCTCTAAATGCCTCACACAACATTCCAAGCATTTGAAAAGGCATAAGAAACATTGCTTTGGGGAGCTGGAGGAGTGGTGGCTTGATAGCATTTTCATTCTATGCCATTCTACGTCATTTGTTGTCATCCTACGCCATTCAACATCACTTCACATCACAATGCATCATTCAGCGTCATTCTACGTCATTCAATCTCAGGAGCCAGAGCGTGGGCCATGATATGTTTGGACAAGAGGTCCAAGCGTCTTCTCTGCTGGTGTGCTCATGAACACCATGAACATGAACATGCTCATGAACATGGCCTAACAGTGCTGGTTTTTCATCATCATCATCGTCGTCATCGTCATCATCATCAGCGTCCTTCAGTCTCCCACTACACTATGAGGTGCTTAAGGATATGAACCCTATTACCTAGATAAGTCTCTTTTTGCTTGTTTGTTTAATGGGAAAACTCCTCAGTATGTAGCCAGCTTGGCCTTGAAATCCAGGTGGTCCTTCCTTCTCAGCCTCCCAAGCTTTGGAATTACAGGCATGGACCACCATATTAGAGTCAACTGTTAGTTATAATGCCTGGTGTATTGTTGCTCAACAAATAGACACAGAACATCAAACTCAGCTTAATATAGAGTATGTTAGAAACCACTCATGTAATTACACACCACTATTAGAAAATGGAGAAAGTATTAACCAGTTATTATGTTTAACTAAAAATGTTCTCTGACAACATTCACAATACCTTACATTGTTTTGGGTGTATGTATGTTTATGTTGTGAGTGTGTCTGTGTGTGAATGTTTGTATTGTGTATGTGTGTATAGAGGTGTGCAGGGTCCTGAAGTGACATGCTGATGTGTTAGTCAACAGCTCTCTCCTTTATCAACTGAGGCAGGGTCCCTCACTGAGTATAGAGCTCATCCATTCCAGCTACTCCAGCTTCTCCAGCTACTTCAGCTTCTCTACCTACTGTAGCTAGCCAGTTTGTCCCAAGGACCCCCTGTCTCTGCCTTCCCAGGGCTAAGAATGCAGGCAACCACTGTTTTGCCAGGCTATCATGTGTGCTCTGCGGACCTGAGCACTAGTCCTCATGCCTGCACGGCAGCTGCTTTATCCACTGAGCCATCTCCCTAGACCTCTCAAACATATCAAAATTAGCTCAGAGTGGTTTTATCTTAGCAAGCTCCATAGACCACATGTTTAGAACTGTCTGGGTTACAATACTTCTCACACGCATTGCAGATTCAGGTGCCCCGTCCCAGCGTAAGCAAATGCTGCTGTTTTCCCTGGATGTGAGAACCTGCATTTACAAGTGCACCAGAATTAGTGCTAAGGTAAACTGGCATTTTAGGACATCTACCTCAAATGACAAATGGCAGCACTGTTGTGAGGAGAGTAAGGCCAGCTGCCCAAAAGCCCCCAGGGATTCTGTCTCTGATAAGTCACTTGTTTGCCTTGATGAATTAAAGCCAGGAAGCATCAAGAAAGCCTCACAAGATCCGTTCCAGATGTGCAATAGCATGAAAACCACATCTCCTAAAGGTCAACACCACATACAGGACTGGAGTTCTGGGCTATCCAAAAAGTACCAGCGAGGGAAGACGTAGGAGCTGGGGTGGGACAAATTTTAAGTGAAGCAAGGTAAAGTTTCACAGGCTTGCCAAGAATGTGGGACATAGACAAGTGCTTGGAATCCAGAAGAATTTTGGACATCTTCCTACCAGGAAATTGGATGCTTTCGGTGTTGATATATTTGGAAAAGTAGTTATTTTACAATTTCTGGCAGTTTTAGGATTTTTTTTTATAAGGGAAAGAATATGAGTCAGATAGAGATAGACTAGGTAGAAGACTACTGTGATGTGCTGCACACAAAGCAAAAAGAATTGAACCAGGACTTGACCGTAGATTGAATAGAAATAAAAAAATATGAGGCATATTTCCAAGTAAAGACAGAAGAACTCGGGAAGCAGGTGCAGCTAAGGTTGCAAAAGAGAGAGAAATCAAAGATGGGCATCCCTTTTAATCTTGTATTGACCATAGAGCGAGCATACCCATTTGTAGACAGAGATTCTCTCTCTCTCTCTCTCTCTCTCTCTCTCTCTCTCTCTCTTTCTCTCTCTCTCTCTCTGCCTTTCTATAGCAATTTTTTCACAGTGACATATCTACTTCACAGTTCTGTCTGCATGCGTCTCCAGGCATCTCCCTGTGGCTCCGTGGAGCGAGCCTTTACCAAAGAGGTGTCTGATTCCTCTGTTGAGAACACATAGGATCTGGTTAAGGGAAGAAGAAGAAGAAGAAGAAGAAGAAGAAGAAGAAGAAGAAGAAGAAGAAGAAGAAGAAGAAGAAGAAGAAAGGCAGTGTAACAGTGCTAGTATGTCAAATCTTGGCATCTTAGACCCTCAGTGGAAATACTCTGGAATGAGTGCTAAATGATAGCTAGCTAGATTATAGATGATAGATAGATAGATGATGGATAGATAGATAGATAGATAGATAGATAGATAGATAGATAGATAGATGATATTTCATGAATGGTAAATGAATGATAGGTAAATGGATGGATGGATGGATGGATGGATGGATGGATGGATGGGTAATTGAGGGCGGAAAAGATGACTCTGCCAGTAAAATTGCTTGCTGCCTGATACAAGTCCAACAACCTGAGTTTGGTCCCCAGAAACCACGCAAAAGTAGAGAGAGAGGATCAATTCCACAAAGTTTTATTTCAACCTTAAACCCTTGCCATGGCACGCACACCCACCCACATATAAGTAATGACAATAATAAATAATAATATGAGAAGGATAGATGATAGTTATTTAGATACATGAAAAGTCATAACTATACCTCAGATTACTGATGGATTGATATGCAAATTAATATGTAGATAGATAGATGATGATAGATAGATAGGATAGACATGATAGATGGACAGATAATCATGGCGGGGACAAAATGGTCAGTACATGTGATAATATGTGACATCTAAAATGGGGGAAAGAAGCTGGGGGGATGACTCACTCAGTAGAGCTAGGACCTGAGTTCAGATTCCCAGCAGGCCCAGAAGGCACCAGCACAGTGGTTTAAACATTGTCATTCAGTCCTGCAGCAGGATGGAAACAGGATCATCCCAGGGACTTGCCAGCTAGTCAGTGCAGTCAGAGGGTGAACGCCAGGCTTATTAAGAGAACTTGCCTTAAAGAAGAATAAGGTGAAGTGATTGAGGAAGACAGCAGATACCAACCTCCTCCATACACACACTCAAACACAAACACACACACACCACACACACTCACACACACAAATACCACATACACACACTCCACACACAATCACATACCATATACAATCAAACACAAATGCCACACATACACACTCACACAATACACTCTAACACAGCACACACATACACTCACACTCATACACACATACACTCTCACACCACACACACACACACACACACACACACACACACACGTGCAGCCACAGGGGCCACTCACAGGCCCTGAGCTAAGTTCTGTACATATTCTGTTGCTTTCAGTCCTCTCAGTGGATTTATGGGAAGGAGACTAGCGCAGAGAGGTTAAATAACTGGCCTGTATTTACACAGGCCAGCTTCCCTACTACTGAGAGAATTCTCAGATGACTCTCAAAATCTGAAAAAAGAAATGCCAAGGAGGGAAGGAGGCCAGATGAGCTGACTCTCCCCCAAGCTAACAGCTTCTCCCACAAACATTTGCACTCACAAACAGCTGTCTCGAACAAAGCCTATGTGCCGCTAAGTGAAAATTCTTTCCTGGCCTTGCACAGGGACCTTGATGCAAGCAAAGGGAAAATAAACTCGCTAAGCTTCAGATGTAGCCACTGCCCCCATCACAGGGAGAGCATCTGTATTGACAAAAGCACCACAATTTAACCTTGTTATTGGGCTAAGCATAGTGGATGCAAGTGGTGTAAAAAGGAGCAAAGCCTTGCGAGATGCAAGATGGAAGGATAAACTCTCTTCCTTTAGTGGCCATTAGAACGGTGCCGGTGCCGAGTCTCTTCCCATTTGATGAAGCCACCTGTGGCTCCTAGGGTCTGGCCTGGAGGTGCTAACTTCCTGTCTGTGGGACTCTGCGATTGTAGATATTTAGAAAAAAATACATCCTAAGTGTGTGAAAGATGACACGATTGTTCTGTATTCCCACTGGGTGTTTCTCCTGCTGTGAGAATGTATAGGGTCAGAAGCCCACAGTTAAGTACAGCTGTCAAGTGATGGAACAGGAGCAATTATCGACACGTCCAGATCCTCAGACACCACCGAGCAAGCCCCAGTGAGGAATGCTCACAGGGTGGGGGTGGGGGGTTGATTTTAGGTAGAAGACACACCCAGTTGCCTAAGGTGCCACAGTGGCCCACGTTCTCTTGATTTCCTGACTCTATGATTGCTCTAGGGGCAGGGTTAGAAGCAGTCTCCCACTTCCATGTTGGGGGTGGGTGGGGCGTGATGTCAAGGCTTGAGTCATCTACTCCACTACAAAGTCCAGAATCTGAGAGGGCAGTCAAAATGGTCTTAGGAGAACCCGCTGGGCTCATCGCAGAATCCCACACACAGGAAGTTAGTTAGGACCTCTAGCCTACACCATAGGAGCCACAAGTGGCTTTATCAAACAGGAATAGACAAGATCAGAACAGGAGGGAACTGATAATACAGTCTGGATTGGCTGTCCATGAAGGGTTGTCACCCACATGTGCTTCCGAAAGCCAATTCACAAGAAGGCATCCCCAGCTCAAGCTGCTGAATCAGCCCCTCCCCAGCCCCTCCCCTGCCCCTTCCCAGCACCCCTCCCCAGCCCCTACTTTACCCCCTGCAAGTTGGGAAGTACGAAACAGATCCTGTCCCCTGCACCCCCACCCCCACCCCGGGGTTGACCTATATGGAAGCACAGGAGTGTTGGTTCTGGGTGAATGTGCCAACTTCTGGGGACACTAAGGGTACCATCCTTCTCTGGCATCAGCCAAGGATGTGGGGATACAGGAGGTGATGTAGAGAGCAGCTGCCTTGCTTAGGCTTCACTTTCAGCAAGATGAGTATTATATCCCTGGACCTGCATCTAGTCCATACAAATAGAAAGAGAGTCAGCAGGTCTAGTGCATCTGTGAGTAAGGTAAGGAATGCTATGGAGACAGGCAACAGACATGGACTTGTAAAGTACTAGGGCAATCCGTTCTGTGTGCAAAGGTCCACCACAGGCCAGGAGATCGCAATGGCTTGATCTGACCAAGAGAGTTCTTTGGTTGCTGAATTCCATATTTAAATTTAGACAGCAAATGGAGAAAAAAAAAAGCAGTCTTTACAACTCTAAATACACTTTCTACTACAGAGAATGGTGACTGAAGCAAAAGTAAAAATAGCAGCTCACACCACGATTTGAGGAAATCTAAATCCGAAAATGATCATTTTTATTTGCATGCTACCAAATAAGGACATCGGGGAAGCAGTGAGTCACCAAGATTCTAGCGTTTACCAGGCTGTGACATGAGGAGGGAGCATTCTTTAGCAGATGAGACTTGGAGGCTCTATAGAGCTAATTATAATTATAAACACTCACCTGGACCCCCAGTGTGGAGCCTTGTGCACCTATCTGAAAAATGGGCTGGACTGCTTTTCAGAATTCTTAGGACAGTGACATCCATGCTTCAGACTCTCACAGGCTCTCTCAATGTCTCACAGTTGGGGAAAACCTCAACCTTTTCAAAGATTCTCCACCCTCCATTATCTCATCCGGATCCCACTTGGTTTTCACAGAACCCTAGAGGCAGAGGATGGAACTATCCTAAGGAGCATCCCTGAACTGGGGCTCGCTTTGCAGAGACAGGGTGAATCATCATCCAGGAGGGGGTGGAGGAAGGGTGACACAAAGGAAAAGGAGATTTAGAGATCTGAGCTCGCTGGTACCATGCCACATGGTCCCTGGCGAAATCCCAGCCAAGGGTTTCAGGCGCTCACTGCCTGCCAACCTGCTGTCTTCTTCTTTGGCTCTGAGTAGACAGCTTAAAGAGAGTTTGCGAATGTTCTGGCCTTTTGTTTGGGATTTTCCTCTGCTTGTTGACTAGTTAGTTGACTGCAGAGTTGGGTGTGTGTGTGTGTGTGTGTGTGGAAATCTGTTTGCTTTAACCGGGCTAAACAGCCTGTAAAGCCCACAAGGCTGCTGCTGTTGCGGCTGACTTATTTTGGATGTGCAGAGACATGTACGGAGTTGCTCATCTGGGACTTAAAACTTTTCTGTCTCTGTGTGACACAGGAGGACTTTAAAGGGGACTGCAGCTCTTTTGGCATGTTTCTGCAAGGTGGTACAAGAAAAATGTGTCTATTTCTTACCATATAATCAGCTAGCTGCATCTCCCCCCAAGATGATGATGATGACAGGGTCTTGCAAAGAAATCTGTATTACCGAACCTTCCTGAGGGCCATTCCTCCCTTCACCAGGAGACTGCCAAACATGGTTCCAAAGATGGAAGACATTCCTTGCTCTCATACTATAGGAGTCAGGCTGGTCCTGCATCAAATGAGACTTCAAACCCCTGCATCACAAGAGAAATGGTTTCTGGGGAGGTGTGCAGAACTATAGCCAGTTTTACATATTATCATAACAAAAATATCAAATAAAGATGGCAGGCATGGTGCTGCCTCCTTCGTTATATAAAGGAGAAATAAATGAAGGAGTCGCCACTGAGCTAGGAAGCCCTTCTGTCCCACCTTCTCAGTCATCACTCATCTTCCTGTAAGGACCCTCAATGGCTGCCAGGAAGGAGCCTATAACTGTGGTCAGGTCAGGTCAGGTCAGGGCGTGCTGGGCATCAAAATAGCAAGAGGCAGGTCACACAGACCAGGGATGGGCAAAGTAGATCTGGTCCTGCCTTTATCTCTAATTACTCATGTGACTTTGGATAAGCATTTCACCTCCTTCCTCCATCTCTAAAATGACAGGCTGGGACAAGGTTCTCCAGAGTCTCCAGCAGCTCCGGTGGGTGGGTGAGGGTCGGATTAGATCCTTTTATTAAGGACCTGTGAGAAGGCTGTGAAGAAAAGCTCACGGTGCCAGCTACCAGCAAAAGAGCAGACTCTGGAGGAGCTGTGAAAATGATCCACGAGGAATCCCTGCAGTGGGTTGGAAAAAAAACCTATAGAAATGAGGAACTGTGTTGTAAAGTACAACCCGAGTGGAGCTCTATGAGGCCACACAAAACGGGGACACGTTAAAGCAGAGCAGCCAGGCGTTTGAAGGCAGCCTGTGTCCCCACCACATTCTGCAGTCTCTCCCCATGATAATGCAGCACCTTGTGCGCACAATTAAATGTCAGCCACAGAAAACATTTCCCTTGGCTTTGTTGTTCCAGCACCGGATTCTTTTGTCCTCCATATAATGGATATGCAGAAACAATGACAGAACAGAGATTTTTTTTCCCCTCTAAAGCGACGACAAACACAGTGCTGCTTCCTCCCTCCCTCCCTCCTTCCTCCTTGTCCCCACCCTCTAAAATAAATCATTGTGCAGGAAAAAAAAAAATCCCATTGTCTATTGTCCACGGAAGATCAAGATCTGCCTAGGAACAGCTCAGGAGGACGCCGCAGTGCGCCACGGTGGCCGGTAGGTGGCACACGAAGGCAGCGCTGGCGAGAGCGCGGCGGTGGCGAAGAAGTGGGTGTCGCCTCCCGCAGCCGCCGCCACCCCCGCCGCCTGCCGCCCCCCTCCTCGCGTGCTAATTGCTGGAACCTCCACTGGGACTTAGGTCCGGGAGAAAGAGAGCGGGAAGGAGGCGGGGAAGGGAAGCGGGGATCTAGCTCCAAAACACACAAAGCCTCTGGGGCCTCTGGCTGCCCGGAGCAGGGCGACCTCTCTCTGGTCTCTGTCTCCCGGCAAAGCTGCGGCATCCCCGACTCCCACCTGAGAAGAGCGGGGACCCCTGACCTCAGCCTCCCATAAGGCTTGGAGACCTGCCGTTGAGCAGCAGGAAGCTTGCAAGTGGGCACCTTTGCTGGACATCCCCGGGCACGTCCCCCAAGGAGGAGCCACTGCCGACCTGGTCCCCTCCTTGTCGAGGGCCTGTGCTGCAACTGAAGCCAAGATGAACGCTCCACGGCTTAGCTGGCCTCCACCCTCTACGGGAGAACCTAGTGTTTAGGAAGGTGTATTGGCAGGTGGGGGCTTTGTGACCTTGAATTTACTAATATTTCGCCACCCCCTCCACCTCCCCGACTATCAGTCACAGGCTGTAATACTTTGCAGCCTGAGACTGTGAGGATTTCGTTTAAAAAAAAAAAATAGTGGTGCTTAACTTAGGGGGCCAGATAGCCTAAACAACCTACTACCGGTTGGAGGATCTCTCCTCCATTCTACAACCCTTAGGACAGACCTGACATCTCTGTCACCAAGTTGGAAGAGGAAGTACTCCAACTGAACGTACAAGGATGTCTGAGCTCCCATCTGTGGCCTCTGCCGAAGCTGTGTGAGGCCTCCCTCCTCCTCCTCCTGGAATTCATCCTCCTGTGATTTATACCCAGTCTCTGTTGGGGCCCTCTGAGACAGGAGCATGCATACCATAGGTCTTGCAGTCAGGCTCGCCAAGTTGGAGTCCTGCGCCGCCCTCGCTATCCCCCACCCCCATCCTCCCCCTCCCGTCCCTTCCCCCACCTCCGCCCCTGCCCTTAGTAGCTGGGAGGTCACGTGAGTCTTTCACCTCCCTGAGCTTCTGTAGTGGCCATGGAGCCTCCTTCAGAGTCGTGGTGAAGATCCACAGAGATAAATCATATAAACTGCCCAGCATGCACTAAAGTCAAATATTTAAATTTCACAGTTACAGTCGGGCCACCTTTCAGAAAACAATAGAAGTTTGCTGAGAAAGCCACAGATCTACCAGAGGTGGACCCATCAATTGCTGACAGCAGCTTCTCTCAGCTGAGTCAGGAAGGTCATTTCTTTCCCTTCTAGGAGAAGAGCAGAAATCCAGCGAGGAGCCCAGCTATCGCCAGACACTTAAGTAGGCTTCTTAACTCTTTGGTGGATGCCGGATGCCCATTTTAGAGCAATACTCTAGCACAGGCGAGCCTGTAGGAGTGGGGCTAGATTTAAATCTGTATTCTAAGCCCTGGTCTGTGCCTGGCAATTGGTGACTTCTCTTTCCCTGTAAGCACAGTTCCCAACCGGAGGTTGGGTCGCTGGTTAAGGCACCAAGCCCTGTCCCTGTTGGGGCATCCTGAGAGAGAAGTATGTCTGCATTGCCAACCACCTGCCCAAGGCGGTTGGGAATTCAGGAGCCCCTGACCTTACTCTAAAAGGTTACTTAAGTGTCTCCACAGCATCCGATTTATAGAATTCTTGGGAGATTCGGGCATTAGGCGGACCATGCCCTCAGTCAGTTGCCACAGGCAGTGGCAGGCAAAGAGGTAGCTATTGTAGCTTGTCTCGAAGATGAGCCAAAACTTGCCTCCCCGCCTACACACCCTTGTATGTTTCCTTCCCATCTTAAGCAAGAGTGACCCATGTAAAGCAGTGAGCATTGCACAATGACAAATACGGCTTCTAAGGCTAGTGCTGCCCAGGAGACAGGGTGCCTGCTCTCTTGCTCTTTCAGGTGTCGCTCAGCTCTAGGGACAACCAGGTAGTGTGTCGTGGGAATGCTCAAGCTGCAATACGGAGTGGGGCCGGACCTCTTGCCAGCAGCCAGCAGCAGCCATCAGCAACTTGCCAGCTATGTGTGTGTGAGCCATTTGGAAGTGGATTCTCAAACGCTAGGCAAATCTTCGTATGTCCGTAGTCCTAGCCAACCTCTTAGCAGGACGAGAGGCCTTGGACCGTACTCATGCAGTCAGGCCGTCCCTGAATTGCTGACTGAGATCCTGAAAATAACAAACCAGTAAATATACACATACAAATATGCTTAAGCACCCTTGACGCAGCATAGAGAACTAGCATAACAATATTTTAGAGGATCAATGACGTTCACACTGCCACAATGGGGCTGATGGCCAGGGTCCTGCCCCTCACCTGGTCAGTGCTTGATTTCCATGCACAGGTGGCATCTAAACCCCCCACCCACCCCACCCCATTTTGATCTACGCTGAATGTCATATCTCCAAGGGGATACGGAAATATTCTCACCTCGTTGAACTAACTAACTATAGTCTGACCATTGGTTTTCAAAGTGGCTGGAGGCAGGGCTTTCCCTCCCTGTCTCCCCACACCTCCCCTCCTGACAGGCTGCTCTGGCACTTGGACCAGGTATAAATCGCCAGCAATGTCTCTGTCTTTGGTCTTACTGTGATGTACTGGATCCAGCCCAGGACAGAGATGGAGGCGGGGTCTAAGTCTTTGATCTTTCTGTCCACACCTGAAAAGCCGATCAGTAGGTGGTCTGAGTTGGGTTCCTTCCGTGTGACGGGCAGAACTGGCCTGTATGTATGTCAGCTATGAATGCTGCACTGATTAGCTTGCTTTCCTCCAGCCTGGTCATTTTTGGGAACCAGCCACCCATGGACAGACGCGCACACCACTGAGTCCCCGCCCATAGAAGACTCATGGCCATTCCTGCACACTGATAGAGCTCCCCTCAGCTCGTTCCACTTAGGAACTGTGTTTCATTCAAGCACAGAGAATGACAGTTACCTGGTGATGGTTTGGGGGCTAAGCCAATGCTACTTGAAGTTTTACACTTTCATAAAGTGGCTACCAAAAAGCACAGTTCATTCCTATTTTAAGTCTACTCACGCAGGCACTTTCTGGGTATTTCTACATTTAGATGGAAGCCAGGACTCCCAAGGCCCCCGAGGCCCCCAGATTCAGTTCTGGAGTCGGCTCATCTGCAAACCCTGCCTCTGAAAAAAGCCACGCCGATCCCCTGAAGTCCATGTCTTATTTTCGATATGACACGAAGTTGCAGCTTTTTAATTTTTTTTTCAGAAAGTTTAATTTCTGTTGTATTTTTAGGCCCCCAGAGTATTTTATTTACGGTGAACAAGTGGTAAAGAGCACCACAGCTGTAGCAACTGCTTCCTAACTGTGAGCTCAGGCGGAACACCGGAGACCTAACATGCTGTGGCCAGAGTTCATGTCTTCCACGGATTGTAGTCAAGTTTGTTTATCTTGTTGTTAATGTGATGATAGGATAGTCTTTGAAGGAGAATATACATCTAGATAAAAACAGAAAGTGGAGCTAGCCACAAGCCACAAGGCCTTCTCTGGGGAGAATTCTTGAGGAAAAAGGAACTCGCACTTCACAGAGGAGTGTGGTATTGTCGCTCTTCTCTCTATAGTGCCAGCACGTTCCTGAACAAAGACCTCGGGGCATAATCAACTCCTCATCTATATTTTGGTGTGATTTCTATTTTCAGGACCCCGCCTCCTTCCCTCTCTGTTCTTCATGCATCTGGTCATCAGCGTCTTCTACTCTCGTCTGTTATTTTATTTTTTGGTTTTTTTTTTTTCTTTTTGGTTTATCAAGACAGGGTTTCTTTGTGTATCCCTGGCTGTCCTGGACTCACTTTGTAGACCAGGCTGGCCTCAAACTCACAGCGATCCACCTGCCTCTGCCTCCCAAGTGCTGGGATTAAAAGCTTGCAGCACCAAGCCCAGCACACTTACATCTTATTTTAGTGGGTGTGACCAGGCCCAACCTGGGGAGTTCACCACAGTTAGATAGCCAGGGTCATTTTTCCACCCACAGAACTAGAGGAAGACCTCAAGGGCCCACCCACTGCAGACAGACAGACCGACAGACAGACAAGCTGGAGGTATGGGGAATCACAAGGATGAACACACTATTGCACATGAGCTGGAAAGAAAGAAAACATGAATGACCAGTCTCTACCAGATTCTGGCTATAGAGCATGTAAAACAACAACAACAAAGCCACCAAAAAACAAAACCCCATCCACACCCCAGGATTTCTGATGGCGAGGACACACTTCCAGCATGAGACCTAATAAAAAAGAAAGAGCTATATAGAGCTGAGGCCTTTACAGCTCAACAGCCAACATTGTGTGATAAAGAAAAAGAGCAACAGTGGTTTTTCCCATACTTCACAGTGGATTGTATTTTCTTAAACATGTCTGCTACTTTAAAAAGAAAAGAAAAGAAAAGAAATCTGTATTTTAGTTGCATTGTTTGGTCGGTGGTTGGTGGTTGATTGTACCCCTGCTCCCCACTTTGGGATCCTGTCTCTAAATCTGGGATGGCCCAGAACTCTCTCCATGTAGCAGAGGGTAACCTTAAGCCTCTAATCCTCTGCCTTTATCTCCATAGCGGTGGGATCATAGGTGTGAGTCACCACACTCAGTTTATGCAGGACTAGGGACCACCCCAGGGCTTCCTGTGTGTGCCTGAGCTGCATCTCCACTGCCTTTTTTTTTTTTTTTGGTTGTATGTAGCCCAGGCTAGCCTCAAATTCACTCTGTCATTGAGGATGTAGTCTTAAACTCTTGGTCTTTTCTGCTTCCCGGGTCCTGCAGTCACTGGTGTGTGGCTCCACATCTGGCCCTGCAACTTAGAGTCTATATATTGATTGGACTTCATTCATTCATTCATTCATTCATTCATCCAGACATTAGAAACATTACTTAAGTGCCTGCATGTTCTAATTACAAATATACACTAGTTACTAAAACAGTCCAAAGATAACATAGATATACTTGTACAATGCATAGTTTTGGGGGAAAACTAAATAGATTCAAAAGTAAAGAATAGCAGAGTATGCACAGGCTGCTGACAAGGGATTATAATTAGCCTCTTCTGTGACTCTGTGTGTGTATGTCTGTGTGTGTGTTCTATGTACGTGTGCTCACATGTGTGTATGTGGTACGTAGGCAGGAGAACAACCTCCAATGTCACTGCTCAGCTGTGTTCCACTTTCTGTTTCTAGACAAGGTTTCTCACTTGGCCTGCCAGTTGCCAATTGGGTTGGATTGGCTGAGCAAGCCTTGGGCATCCTCTTGTCTCGGCCTCTCCAGGATTTGGGTCACACACACACACACACACACACACACACACACACACACACACACACCTCACACCCAGCTCTGTTGCCTGCATCCTAGGCATCGCATTCAAATCCTTGTGCTTTTGAGGCAATTCCTTGAGCAGCTGAGCCATCTCTCTAACTCTAGAAATAGTCTGTTGATGGGGAAAAGATTTAAATCAGCCACAGAATCATTAAAAAGAAAAGCCTGTTTTAGTCATTAGTCTTGTCAGAGGGTAGGGTGTGTGGCTGGTCCAGAGAAAACCCAAATCACACGATGGACAAAGACCCTGAGAGGACAAGACCACAGTCTCCTTAGAGCAGAACATTCTGGATGAAGCCCTGGGTAGAGCAGAGATCACCACAAGCATTAAAGTATGAGTGGGTAACCTAGCCTGGCCACCCAACCAGTTCCTAAATCCCCTTTATAATACCTTAAGTGGCCAGCCAGTCTGCTTGGGTTTCTCTACAGGAGGGAATGAATACTTTTGAAGTATCCATACTAACTCACAAATTTACAGAATTGGAATCCAGATCCCCACCGCAGCTCTGCAGCTGAGGGCATTTCCAGGCTGAAATGCAAGAACATTCTCAGACACAGCTAGTTGTGTTTAGTTTCATGTGGATGCCAAGGACACACCGCGAGCCTTCAAGCTCCTTATCCTTTCTGGAGGGAAAACAGAACTGAGAACGATAAGACAGGCCTCCCAAACTCTCTGCTGCTCTCCTATTATAGAGAGATTCAGGTCAGCACCCTGGTGACCCAGTGGTTGCCCAATAAGATGTGTATTGCTCTTGTAAGCCAGCCCGTGCGTAGCCTGCACTGGTGAGCTGGGCGTGTCTTTCCTGTGGCATTCGTGGTGTGTCACATAGAGGAAGTGCTTCGTATCCACCAGCTTACAAAAGTCTTTGATCATGTGAATGGGAGCACACACATAGCTCTTTATCGACCCGACTGGAAGAAGCTCAGCGAGCTCTGCGAAGAACCTGCCAGTTATTCGCTGGCTTTGTGCACACCCACTGCATACACTTACACTCTGGCATGTGTGTTGTTCTGAGTGCATAAAGGAACCTACGTGTGTGTGTGGGGGGGGGGAGCTCTCAGAGGGATACTTCCGACCTCATTACCTACAGGGCATGCTCTTAAAATCATTTGTGAATTTTCCTATGGTGCCAATGGAGCTACACTACCTGAAGGGCTCAAGCGATTTGGACCCATCTGTTAGAGCTTTAACATTAGTAGTATGTAAGGTTTAAAAAAAAAAAGTTGACCAAGATTAAATGCTAACCCATGCAATGAAAAGCCTACTGGTAGCCAAAGAATTTCACTGAAACACACACACACACACACACATACACCCACCTTCCATTTATTTTCACCTCTCAGAAATATCAAAGCAATGAAAATATAAGACAGAAAAAAATTCTGACAGTCTTGAGGCCAGCAGGTGTACTATGGCATACACGAGACACCTGGGTCTAGACCAAACTAAATAGAATCCAATAAACCAGTGCCACAACAAACATCTTCTTGGACCAGTTCTTGGGCCATTGACTAGCCCTACCTCACACTAAGTGTGAAATATGTTCACAGATATGCCATGGAATATAGGCAGCCTTCCAGGGCACAAAAGATGTCCGCTGGACTGGGCCACATGTCAAGAGAGAATATCAACAGTATGCTCTTGAAGTTGTCTTGCTGTGAACTGAGGTAGGGCTACTCCCAGGAGAAGCCAGAGGACCCTGCCAAGGGCTGATTTTGATCATGACTACCTGCTTCAGTGGCTTGGCAGTGACAACCACAGACCTTACTGGCCACCAGCAATGACAAATAGTGAACCCTTCTAAGCCTGGGATTTCAACTTCCAGCACAGAGAAAGGCCCATCTGGAGAGAGCAATCTATCCTGTGAACAAGGGTTAAATTGTGAGCCACAGGTCCATTCTCGCCTGGTATATTCCACAGAAGCAAATGCTATTGGTTGGGGATGGCTTGGATGGCAAAGTGCTTGCCTAACAAACACAGGAATCTGAGTCCAACCACCAGAGCCTGTGTGAAAGAGTCCAAATGTGATGGTGTGCACTTGTGATCCCAATGCTAAGGAGGTGCACAAGTAGATTCTGGGGCTCTTCGGACACACACACACACACACACACACACACACACACGCACGCACGCGCGCACACACACGAAGCAACTTTTAACTGTGCAGCAGTGTGCTGTAGTGGTTTGACACTCAGGTAATAGCGTTGGACTGCCTGGGATCAGATTTGTCATTGCTTTTCAACTTCCCTAATCTCATCTCTGTCCAGGTGAGGATCTGCGATCGTATAAGCTCCCTTTCAGAAGTATCTGTCACGTAATAGATGCTCAATAAATGTTTGTTAGATTGTTGGCAGATGTCATGGCTCCTCGCAGGAAAGTAGAAGTCATATGTGTACTGTCAACAGGCCTCATTGCCTGCTCCCTAGCCTTTGTACGTATTTGCAACTCCCCTCTCACTTCCTTGCCTATGGCCTTCCTATACAGGTGCCACACCCTGCTCACTACTCGCTAGTTTCTCTAGTAGCATGCAAGGGGAGTGCAAGCCCAGATTCTGGTGGATGGGTATACCATGGCACAATGCAAACAAAACACCTGTGATTTGGGGTGGAATAATTTCATCTGCTGCTTTACCCATCATGCTCTGACAAGTAATATAACCCCATCTCTAAGGCTGACCCTGACATGATTCCCAAGGTCTACCACCCATCATCATTCTCCATAGGCAGCCGACAAAGAAATATCCGAACTTACTTTTCAGGCACCTTTGAATTGCGTTTAGCTACGTTTAGTGTCTCTCAAGTTTATAGATGAATTATGTAATAGCTGTCATACAAACTAATATGAGTCAGCACAAATAGGAAAAAAAAAAAAAAAAAACAAAGAGAAATTAGCCTTGAGACAGAGAAGGGGGCTTTAATCGAAAAGCACATGTGTGCTTGATAGCTATGTGCTCCCAGCATTCCCCTACAGATAGATATGTGGCCTTGTACCGGTGTGGGTATGAGTGCACTGTGCACTGTGTAGGAGTCCTCAGACTGACAACCACTGTGCAACAGAGATCCACAATGTGATTTATTGCCTCCAGCTAAGGACAAGGCCTACAGGAAATTCTACAGAACTGGCCTAATTGACCCTGGGTGGGAAGGAGGCAGTATAAGGAGTGTAGGCCTTTGTTCCATCTCTGTATCTCTGGCTAGAGCCAGCCAGGTGTCCCCCAAGTAATCCTCACCAACACGCCACCACCGCCGCATGTGTGTGAACACTCAGTCCCTGCTGGTGGCTCTGCTTTGGAGGCTGTGGCAGGAGTGCTTTACCAGGACTGAGATTCTTGGTCCTGCCTGAGCTCTCTGCTTCCTAACCTTCTCACACACAAGGAGCCTCTGCTGCACGCTCCCAACCCACAAACTCCGTCACACCTCCCCCTCCACGACAGGCAGATATCCCTGGGAACTGCCAGTCATCATACAGGCTTTCTGCTTTAAGTTGTCTCCGTCAGAACTTCTATGACAGAGACCAGAAAGTAGCAAAGGCCACAGTTTAATCATCATGCAATGAATTAGTTGGCCTCCACCTCTGCAAGCTTGGAGAGCCTGTGATGATGTGCAGAACCCCAGTGTTTCAACCCAGCTTTTCTCTACCGGGAACCTGTGACGTAAACCAAGTAGCAATCCACGGCCTGCCCTCCAAATGCACTCACATCCATGAATCTCTTACAAATCTTGCTGATGCAAGAGGTCACACCTTACCTGTTATGATCTCACAGAGCACGTGGAGCCCAGGGCATGGGGGTCTGTGTAATGAAAAGCTAACAGTTCATCAGTTAGTCTTGGTGGTACCCAGAGGATTTTCGAGTGAGGCAGAGCAAAGCTATTCCTTCAAGCTACCAGGGTTTTGTTGGTATGATGGTGATGTAAGCATGCTGTCTTAAGTGCGAGGGCACACTAGCTGCTTCTACAAATGGTGCAATATAAACGGTTCTTCATTCGTGATTGGTGGGTTTATCGCAGTGAATACCAACAGTGCCTTTCTCAGTAAGGAGCCAGTGGCGGAAGAAAACCACCCCGGGCTGGTTGACTTTGCTCATCCATTATTGTTCATCCTTCCTGCACTACTTTATAGTCCTTCTCTGCACCATCACTTCAAGATCCAAGTCTTCCTCTGCCTGGGGCACTTCATGGCAAACGGGCCACCAGCCCCCTGCCAGGTGTACCGTCTCTTCTCACTCGCATCTCTTTCCTCATCAACCCTTCCGTGACACTCGCATCCTCTCTCTATCCAGTACTGTTTTTTCCTGGACTCTGAAACCAGTAACAGAAAGTGTGTGCCTGCAGTGGACATGTGAGAGCAACTTCCCGAAAAGACAGGTAGCCTTGCTGAGCCAGGGGGTCTGAAAGCTGAAAGCACCACAGAGAGGGATGTTGGGAGCCTGCAGTGCAGAGCATCAGCCTTGGTTACTCTCAGTCTTGTGTCTGCTGTCACCTCAGGCACCCAGTCACACTTTTCCTTGCAGCTTTTACTTCCTGGCGATGGGAGGGGGCCCCTGGCCACCCAAGCCAAGAGGCTTTTTGCTTCTTTGTTGGGGGCCCTGACTGCTAAATTTATGGTCCTTTTATTGGCCTTGCAGGAGCTTTACATGAAAGAAGAAACGGAGGTTTCCGTTTGGAAAACAAGAAAGTGGAAGAATTTATTCAAAAAGTTTGTTTCAGAAGATCACAAAAGAGTTTAGAGCTGTGAAGAGGCCTCTTCACTTCAATCCCAGAATTCTTCACTTTAGGGTTGAAGGAGGTTTCTGGGACCATGAAGACTTCTATTGGCAAGGAAAGGGGCCTAGGGAGAAGGGGTTAAGTAACACACCCAATCCCCCTCCTCTTCTCTCCTCTTTCCCTTCTTCCCTCCCCCTCCCTTCCTACTCCCTCCCTCCTTCTCTCTCTATTCCCTCTTTTCTTCTGTTGATCAACTTCAAAAGGGACGTTGCTGGTGGCCTCAGAAGACACTAGTAAATCTCTGGAGGAGACAAAGAAGACTGACAACCTGCTTTTGAGTTTCTTTTCCTGCGCCCATTCTCTCCCTCCTCCTCCTCCTCCTCTACCTCTTATAGCTCTATCTGCCCCCCCCCCATCCTTTTGTTTGTCTTTTGTTGTGACAGGGTCTTATGTAGCCCAGGTTAGGCCTTGAACCTAACCTCTGTCTCTACCTTCCAAGTGTTGGGATAACAGGCTTTATACACCATCCTCTGTCCTCTGTGGCTATTCAGTGTATTGACCTTGCCTGGGAAGTAAAGGGAGGGAGGAGAGAAAAGAGGAGATCATCAGTATCTTAAAATAAAACCGCCCCTAAAAAGAAAAAAAAAAAACAAAACAAAAAAAAAAAAAAAAAAAAACAAAAAAAAGGAACAAAACCCAGAACTGCTTGTTAAAGAATAGTGTATGTTCATGTGTGTGTATGTAAGTGTGCCTGCGAATGCATGTGTGTGTCTGTGTGTATACGAGTGTGTATGCATGTGTGTCTGTGTCTATGTATGTGCCTGTGTGTGTATATGAGCGTGTATGCATGTATTTCTGTGTCTATGTATGTATGTGCCTGTGTGTGTATATGAGTGTGTATGCGTGTGTGTCTGTGTCTATGTATGTATGTGCCTGTGCATGTGAGTATGTATATCTATGTCTTGTGTGTACCAGAATAGTCTATCTTTTTGGTGCCAGCTAAGTAAAAACATAAATGGCCTTCTTGTTGGGAGATACACACAGAACACAGAATGATGGTTTTCTTTTACAATTCCTTAAAACTCTTAAAGCCCAAGTGTGGGGACAAATGGCTCACTTACCTACAGACACCGGGCCTCTGCTGCCTCACCCATTCCGCTGGACTCCTTGGGAGTCTTCTGCCACCGTTCCCATTGTTAGTCTTTCTAATAAACACCCCTAATAAGCGCAGACTTTACACTGTGGCCCAGGACACTGCTGTCTTCAGGAATAAGTGATGCTTGCAGCAGCTGTCATCTGTCCTGGAGAAACCCAGCTGAGATCTCCAACAAATCCTGCCACAAAGTGCAATATAACAGACACATTTAGTGTACATTCTCCTGCTAAATGGAACCTGCATTCCTAAATGATCTCAAAATGCTTAATTATTAATAAATCCCCTAGGGATCGGTGACATTTGGGATGATTTTTATCATGCTGGAGATGCTTAACAACACACCGTGTGCGGCAGAGTCTAATGCAACTACTTTCATTTGGAAGCATAGTCACCCCCAGTGCGGCTCACACACTGTGGAGTCTGAGGGCATACAGACTTTTAGAAGTTACTAAAAGACATGACTGTATTCAAGCCTGGAGTGCAGTGCAGGGAGTGTCCTCAGAGGGGAACCGAGTTGGTTGGGCCCCAAGCCAGGTGCTTGAATTCAGGTCAAGGCTTCAGTGGCAATGGAGGAAGTTAATGAGATGACCTCAGGACAAGGCTACGGGTGCCCGGCTCAGTGTTCAGGCCAGGACACATCCATGAGTGACTTAAAGCAAACTGCTCAAGCTCTCTGAGAATTTCCTCATGTAGCAGGAAATCGAAATACACCTTCTACAACTGTGTGAAACGCTGGCACGTACCTCCGATAAACACGAGACTTTCCAAAGGTCCTAAACCATGGCTGCAGAGATGGATTCCTGGATAAAGTACCTGTCATGCAAGCATGAGATCTCAGTTCAGATCCCCAGAGCCCTCGGAAAAACCAGGTGCGGTGTCGTAGGTCTGTAAGTCCAGGGTTGGAGGTAGGGTGGGCAGAGCCCCAGAGCTCACTGGCCACCTCCTGGTCTAGCTGACCCAAGAGCCGCAGGAGCAGTAAGCAGCCATGTCTCTGAACACGGCATGGAGAACAACGGAGGAAGGCCTACTTCGTGTGACTCTCTCAGCTCCACAAAGATTGTCATGCATATGTGCAGAATACACAGGCCTGCGAGACACATGCACGCACCCGCACACACACAGTTTTTTATGGGATGTATTCAAAGGTAAGAAAGGATTAAACAAGGTTAACTGGGCATCTATTATGTAACAGAGGTTAATTCCAGTCTTGTACAACCATGAAGTCAGTCAGTCTTTTGTAAACCCTAGACTATGCCAGGAGATTGAGGGGTAAAGCCTTTGCCTCAGGTCACAAAGCTTGTGGCAGAGCCAGGCTACAAACCTAAAGGAATACACATCTGAGTAGACAATACATAAAGGGGGAAATGGGTCACAACCTACATTTTTAAACAGAAATGCTCCATCAAGTCAAGCAGGTGGTTGACTTACAGGTGATTATACATATTCTCACAGCATACGGACATTACCATGTAATTTTAGTTATTTCCCTGTCAGCCTATTTCTTTGCACCATGATATTAAGGAGGGAACATCTCTAATAGAGGCAGAAATAATTTTTAAAAAATTTTGTTTTTGGGTTTTTTGAGGCAGCATTTCTCTGTGTAACCTTGGCTGTCCTGGACTCACTTTGTAGACCAGGCTGGCCTTGAACTCACAGTGATCCGCCTGACTCTGCCTCCCAAGTTCTGGGATTAAAGGCGTGCGCCACCACAGCAGGCCTAAATTTTTTGAATAAAGTAAATGTTCGGGAAGCCCAGTTAGGAGGTTTTATATAAGGTCAATTTTTCCATGGATTGGCAGGTGGTGTCAAATGTGACATGCCCAACTTCGTTGTCTGTAACATTTCACTGGGAGAGTGCCTTGGATGGGCCTCCTGATTCCAACAGTAAAGGTTTCTCCTCCATTTCTCTTCAGTACCATGTGTTCTGGCCCTGGAAAGAGGAGATCTCATTTGTACGGAAATGCTTCCCACACAGTGAAGCCCTGCTTGTTAATGGTCCGCCTAACGATGGCCTCACCGACGGCCTTGGCTTTGGAGCCAGGCATTGGGAGCCAGGCCACCACCTGCTCTCTGAGGGACATCACTTTGCCTCTTTAGGCTTCAGTTTTCCCATCTGTCAGTGGAAAGACACATAGATCCCTTATCTCAGGGGTTGGGGACATCTTTGTAAGACCCTGGAAGATGCTGCTCCTGCTTTTTTGTGTAGAGAAATGCAACCTCCTCTGAAGGCTTAAAACTTAGGGAGCATGTGTTTTTGGTTTGGTTTGGTGCTCCTGTTACTAGCAATGGAACCTCAGGCCTGGCATGTGCTAGGCAGGAGCTCTACCACTGAGCTGTACCACCAACCCTGTTTTGTTTTGTCTTTGTCCTTCGAGATAGGATCTGTCGTATCCAAGCTGACCTTCAACTTGCTTTGTAGCTGAGTTTGGCCTTGAACTGATCCCCTAGCTTCCTCGTCTCCATCCTGGGATTACGGGTGAGTGTCAGCATACAGGATGATGTGGGGCTTTATACACTGCAGGCAAGCGCTCTATCATGCATAGTCCAGAGCATGTGCTCTTCAAAAGAATAAAAATACCTGAAAAAAAGTTACTTTATTCACTGCTTACTCACAACCTATTTATTGATATAGTCTTTCGTCAGATAGGGTTCGGCTGGGTGGAACCAACAGTTCATATCGGTGGAAATGAACAAATGGGTAGAACACACTCAAACATGTGCTGCTACTAGTAGTGTGTTTGCTTTTCCACTTAGAAACATCCCACTTTTGACAATTTTGCATGTTTCCTTTTACTCTATCACACACACACACACACGCCGCAGAGAGGCACAACGCCATGCTCTCACCCATGATGTTCTCAATCGAGGCTTACGGTGAGAGCACAGTCATGTCTGTACTGTTGGCTTCTAAGACCGTTCTTCATTGCAAGCCCAGAGAAAGAGCCTAGTAAGCATCACAGGCCTGCGTCACTGGGCACTCCAGCCCACTCGAGGTCCGGGAGCCTGCTACAGGGCACCAGTAGCATGCAGGCTGGCTGCCCTTCCACCGATGTACGCCTCTTGAAGTGCAACCAGGCGTAAGACTTGGAAACTGGCCTTATTTATTCTCTTGGAAGGATATTAAATTGCAAAGGTGATCAGAGGCTTATGAAGAAACACAGAAAAGCAGCAGCCCACGAGGCACTAACTTCATACGTTCAACCCAATGCTTCTCTCTCTCCTCTGCTTACCTACCTGGCCGACCAACCCTTACTGTTCTTTCTGATTCCTGCCTGCCCAGCACCACGCAGCAAGCAGTATTTTGCTGAGATTTTTCAACCTTGGGGAACAAAGACTGCCAAGGGGGAACCTAGTACAACAGAAGGCTACCACGCTGCTGTCACTAGCTGTGATGAGCCTGCCAAAGCTCAGACGCAAGGGGGGCACCCTCCCAAAGAGGTGCCTCTCTGTCTACGTCACCGCTACTACCACATAGAACCACCCTCACCCCCCCACCCCGCCCCAGGAACCTTTCCAGCAAGAGATTCCCAGCTGCCTCTGAGCACGACAGAGAGCCACCCTCCTCCCCGGCCCATAATGCTCTCTGTTATAGGACCAATGGAGGGTACAAGTGGGCAGGAGCAGTGCAGGAAGCCTGGCATACCTGTTCTACCTCTCTGGCAAGATCCTCTGTAGTTTTGGGGTGGTAGGTGAGTAACTTGAGGGTTAGGCTCTCTTCCCAGCACAGGAATGTCTCTCCTCTTTCTGGATTGCACCATGCACCACCACGAAGGCTAAACTCTGCCTAGAAACAGATCACTGTAGCCCGCCCTTCCCCCCAGAAGCCAGAAGGGCCCCAATCTGGCCCAAAGCCAGGCTTGGAAGAAGCAGTACAGGGCAGAGAGGCAGTGGGTGGGGCTGGCCGCTTTGTGTCACGCATTCAAAGCCTAATTTTGTATCGGAGTCATCCTTGTAGCCAACCCTGAAAGGTCACCGAAACCCCAAAATGAACCCGCAGCTCAGAGGTGGAGCACGGGGCGAGTCCTCACGCTAGCCCACAGTTGCTGTTGTCCTTGGGGGATATTCAGCTGGCGGTGTTTAGCTTTTTCACTTTTCTGTTGAAGTAATGCTGATTGCCTTTTAGCCTTCATTTTAGTTCTAGCCAGTGAATGTTCTGACCCGGATTTGTGTGTACATAATCACAAAATGCCTCCGCGGAGTACCGGAAGCCGGGGACCATGCCCCCCACCCCCCATGTGACCACTAAGACATGGAACAATCCTGCTCTGGTGGCATAGGCATAGGCCAGCTGGACAAAGCAGGCTGCAGGTGACCATGCAGGCACCTTCCACTGAACAATCCAGGCAGCTCCTGGTGGCTCAGTGCCTGCAACACAAGTATCAGATGTGAGTTTGGGGCTTCAACACTCATGGAAAAGCTAGATTTGACAGCATTCAAGGACTATTGAGGAGACAGACAGTGGCTCCTTGAAGCGCCTTGGTCACCCAGTCTAGCTGAGTCTGTGAGCTCCAGGTCAGGTCTCAAAAAATAATGTAGAGGCAACCAGGGAAGATAGTGTTGCTCTCTGGTCTCTATTCCTCCTCCCCAAATGTGTATACATCAATACAAACACAGCCACAGAGAGACACAAGAAACACACACACACACACACACACACACACACATAGAGATAGAGACAGACAGAGACACAGAACAGAGAGAAAGAGAGAGAGAGAGAGAGAGAGAGAGAGAGAGAGAGAGAGAGAGAGTTTGTTCTCTGATGTAGGGAAGTCCCCATATGACATGAAAGCCCCAGGCACCAGGAGGAGGGAAGGGCCTGTCCCTCATCCTAGAAGGGTGTGGGCACTTCCTCAGGAGCCCCAGCGGTTGCCAAGAGCAGGCTGCTGCCTCCCTGGCACTCGGGGCATCAGGACGCTTGTTTGCAGAGCTGGCCGCCAGCAGCCTGGAGCAGCTGGTTGTAATTATGTACTGCAGCTTCGGAGGAAGTTCCTGGCTGGGAGAGCGTGTGCTGGGCCTAGCTGCACATTGGCTGCCTGGCTTCAGGGAACAATGGAGCTGGAAACCGGTGGCAGCAGAGACCGTGGGAGGAGCAGGATGGGGGTGAACAGGGCAGGCGAAAAGGAAGGGCGAGAGATGCTTCCAACTGTACATGGAAGAACCTGTGTACCGCCCCCCAGGATCCCTACACTTTTCCCACCTGCATTGCACACTGCTCTGTGAAGACTTTTTTTTTTTTTAAGCTGTACCTGGTGAAAGCCACATTTAGAGAAGTGTGCCTGGCTGGAATATTGAATAGCACTCCTCAGCCGGCTTGTCTAAATTGACTGAGTCTTTGTAGCAGCTGGCCACGGGGGAAACAAAAACAATAGCCTGGGTGATGAAAAAGGCCAATTTCTCTTGATGAGGAAGAATGACAACAGCTAAGCCTCTCAGTACCTTGTTGAGTGCTGGACCCAGATGCCTACACCCAGCAGGGAAAAACCAACATTACAGAAGTGAGTTGTGGATTCATTAACAAGTTCTCTTCTTCTTGGTTGGAGAAAAACGTATTAATGTCTGATTCTGTATACTTTTCAAGATTTGTTCAGTGTGTACTCATAAGAACACTGCAGGAAAACGAGCCAGAGAAGGGGACGGGTCTTTCCTGCTGTTTGAACTGGAGGCTGTCTGTCTCTCACATTGGCTAAGCCAATACACCTGTAGGCAGTCACCACCACTTGGCCTTTCTATGCACACAGCTGTGGTACCTTTCATGTTCTTCGGCCTTCCCAACAGAGTAGGGAGAATTTCGTGGGTTTTTTTTTCCAGCCCAGGGAACAACACAAAGGCTCAAAATCAGACAAGTGGACAAGCCTGCCGTTCCTGTGGCCTCTTGGTGACCCCTCTTCACTCGTACAACTCCTGATTTATGTCACATTAAAGGGGCGGGTTTGGTACCTGTTATTGGGCACCCTCGATGTATAAAACTGACAGGCACGCACAATGTCACGTTATTGGCTTGGCCTGGTAAATGAGGAAGCAATTTCATTACCTTTCCCCCTTGTCCACCGCTGAGCACAAAATTGCTTGAAATGCTATCAATCAGGAGGCGTGGATGCAGAGAAGTATCCAGCCTATACGTGGGCATGACAGCCTTGCTCCCTAATGATTAATGAAAATAAATGGTGACACTATCCTCTTTAGGACAGACCACAGACATGGCCTTATAGCCTGGGTAGAGGGATTGTTTAGAATTATAACTACTCAGAAGGATTTTTGCATAAGAACTCAATGAAGTGCTATTATTTTTTATTCCCTTTTCTTCTCTTTCCTTCAATCTAGGTCCTAGATTTTCTAAACACACATAGACACACACACACACACACACTGTAGGGGAGAAGTTAAGTTTGAGAATTATTCTATTCTATATAATAGCCACCAGCCACTTTTTTTTTTTTTTTTTTTTTTTTTTTTTTTTTTTGGTAATTTAAGTAAAATTAAAAGAAGTCAGAGCTCATTTATTTCTCCAGTCAGGCTGGCTATATATCAGTCGCTCACTAGCCACTTGTGGTTGGGAGCTACCGTGCAGAATTTCAGAAGGTCTCCATCCCTAGAGAGTTCATCTCAGGATGTCTGCTTGCTTCCGTATCTCCAGATCCCTGGCCACTGAGAACCCTCTACATAGAATTTTTACAAGGTGAATCTTTTTTTCCTAAGATTTCAACTTCTATGAAATTGAGTAGCTCCTTCTCATTCCTAGGGCAACTGCCCCAACTACTTTGCTGGTAGGACCTTCTAGAATGGTTAGCAAAACAACACTGCATAGCAGCCCTGGAAGACAATCAGATGGACTAGTCTCAGGCTATGGACTTTAACTGAGTCCCTTAGATGATTTTCCTACACAGTTCTTTTTTTTTTTTTATGTACATTACTGTTTTTGTCTGCATGTCTGTATGAGGGTGTCAGATCCCCTGGAACTGGAGTTACAGACAATTGTTAGCTGCTATGTGGGTGCTGGGAATTGAACTCGGTGGAAGAGCAGCCTGTGCTCTTAACCACTGAGCCATCTCCACAGCCCCTCCTACACAGTTCTTTAAAAAGGTTTTTCGCATTTACTTGAGGGAGTGTGTGTGTGTGTGTGTGTGTGTGTGTGTGTGTGTGTGAGAGAGAGAGAGAGAGAGAGAGAGAGAGAGAGAGAGAGAGAGAGAGAGAGAGAGAGAGAGAGAGAGAGAGAGCTTTTTAATTTTTATTTTATTAATTTATTCAGAGTACATCTCAACTGTTATCCCATCACTTGTATCCTCTCATTCCTCCCTTCCTCCTGCTTTCACCCTATTCCCCTCCCCTAGGTCTACGACTTAGGGGGACATCCTCCCCCACTATATGGTCATAGGCTAGCAAGTCTCATCTTGGTAGCCTGGGGGAGAGAGAGGGGGGGGGAGTGAGTTAGTTTTAAAGGACAATTTAACAATTTGTGGGAGAGTCTGTTCTTTCCTTCCACCATGTATGTGGAATCTACTCATGGTATCAGGCTGGCAGGCTTGGTGGCAAGCACTCTCACCCACTGAGACATCTTGTTGGTCCTAGGGCAATTGGTAGTAACAGCGAGACCCCAAGGAGGCTAAGTGTGGTGTGTTAAGAAAGACACTGGGGCATCTCCATAAAACTTTGCACAATAGAGTATAATTGGTTCTTTAGAATTATATGATATACCTCGTTACGAAAGCCAGCGCTGCGACTTTGAAGTTAGGCAGATGCACAGAGCAATGCAACACTTTGACGCAGCGCAAGTATCTGCCTGCAAAGCTTCCAGAGCTAGAGATTAGAAAAACTGTCTGCAGCCAATTGCACAAGTCCTTTGTGAGCATGTCAGTGGGGGGTAGAAGTTGGGTCACACAAAATCAACACCCAAACCTGCTTCAAAACTAACCACAGCCGAATTCATCATAATAGAAGGTTCCTAACACTTTTGCTCAGGGGAGGAGACTATACCAAGACGTGTTTATACATTTTTCAACCTCAAATAGAACCTTGTTGACATACACTTTTTCTGCTTTAAAATTTGTCACCTCTGAATTCTCCTGCAAATCTTCCAACTCAACTTTGTTCTCATCTTTTCTATGAATAAGATATGTGTGTATATGTGAATATATAGAGATTAATAGTTAAAAGCATGAACCCAAACTTTATCCAGAGCCTCTCACTATTTAATTTAAGATGAAAGTATTAAAAATGTAGCCCCTACGTTATCCATACGTTACTCTGAACTTGATTCTGCTCTGCGTGGCATGGGTTTCCTTGAGGAAGACTGCGTTCCTGGATGCACATAAACAGAGTGTCGCCAAAGTTTGTTTTCTTGGACAGCACTACTTTATACAAAGCAGCCATTAGGTATAACAGCCAGAGACCTAGTTGTCCATAAGAGTAAACAGAGACCTTTGTTGGTGAGGGAGAAGTTTCCAGGGAAGGAGTTAGGAGACCTTCTGGGTCAGTGACTTAGCCAGTGCTCTCCTGCTGCTGTGAAGAGATGCCGTGAGCAATTCTGTATTACAATGGAAGGCATTGACTTGATGTTGGCTTACATTTAGAGGGTTAGTCCATTATCATCATGGCGGGAAGCATGGAGGCATGCAGGCAGACATGGTGCTGGAAAAGGAGCCAGAGTTCTACCTCCGGATCCGCAGGCAGCAGGAAGATGATCACACTGTGGCTGGCTTGAGTATTTAAAACCTCAAAGCCCACCCACAGTGACACACTTCCTCCAACAAGGCCACACCTCCTAACCCTTCCAAATAGTGACAACTCTCCCTGGTCACAGCTCTGCCCTTCCCTTTCTGACCCCTACAGGGACTGAGGGGAAGGAGGCCTGCTGGATGCTCCACAGGAATCACTTCAGAAATCAACCAGACACGATCTTCGTGCCAGCTTTTAGTCATATAATGATAAACGCGAGGCACGCCGCTTATGAAGAGAAAGGAGCTTATTTTACTCGGTCTTGGAGGGCATAGGGAAAGACCTTGACAGGGCTCCGGTCCTCTTAGCTGCACACAATGGCAGGGGTGGGTGTGGGAGGGAAGACCCACGTTTCAGGCAGCAGCATGGGCTTCTATTACAGTCTCACGAAACACCCCAGTCCTTCTCCAGGTGCAGTCTCCAGTCCTGAGGACTTCTCACTAATATTCCCTCTTAAAGCTCCTTACACATCCACAACACCCTGGGGACCGAACCCGCAACACCGGAACCTTTGGGAGCATATCCAAGATCCAAACCGGGGCAACGCTAACCCAGAAGAAGCCACCAGCTTGAAATTCAACACAACCCAGTCTCCTTTGAACCTTTTCTTCATGCCTTGGGCACCCCCTCCCCCTTTTCTTTCTTTTTCTACTGTCAAGTGTGTGGTGTGCATGTGTGATTGTGTGTGTTTGTGTTGGCATTTGTGTGAGGGCACGCGTGGATGAGTAGAAGTGTGCTCTTGTGGGTGAGGAGGCTGACAGTTGATGTTAGGAATCACCCTTGTTAGTTCTTCTCCCTTAGTCACTGAAGCAGGACCTGTCAATCAAACCCAGAGTTTGTGGGTATGCTTAGTCTCATTGGCCAGCTTGCTCTGGAGGCTGGAATTATAGGTGGGGCCACCATGGTCACCAACTTTAAGGGTTCCGGGGTTCTGAACTCTGGGCCTCAGGCCTGCATTGGAAGAGTTTTAATCAATGAGCCATTTCCCCAATCTAAGACCTATTAAAAAATAGATTCTGTTAATTTGTGTGTGGGGTGGGGGGGGCGGTGGGGGAATAAGGGAGGAAGGGAGGGAGGGAGGGAGGGAGGGAGAAAGAGGACACAATTCACAGATATTTCTTCTGTCCTTCCATCATTTGAGTTCCAGGGATCAAATTCAAGACGTCAGGCTTGGTGGTAAGTGCCTTTACCCACTGAGCCATCTCCCCAGTCCAAGACCCGTCTCTGAAGTGACATCCAGTTAAGTGACATCTGCCTCTACCAACATGGATACAGGTTTCCTGCCAATGCACCCTCAATGGCAGCTGGAGGCCACGGATTCTTTGCCCGTGGTTGTCTGTCTGCTATTGAGCTAAAGATGCCTTTCTTCCAGCAAGGAGTAGGGACTCTTAGCTGAGTAACGGCCATCTGAAAACGAAGCTCTGTCATTGCAGAACTGGCTGTTTTCTGCTCCTTTAGTCTTCATAAATCATATGTAGCAGTGTTGGCATGAGTCAGTCGGCTGGGCAGCGAAGCTCCTGCTAATCCACACAGCTGCATGGGCCCAAAATACCTCAGTGAATATAGTGTGTTTGTCCTGCTTATTTGATCACATAAATAGGGAATCAGCAAAATCTAGGGGTTCCCCAGTCTCTGAGTCTCACAGTCCTTGGTTTGCTACTGTCCCCACCCCAGCCCCTTGCCCAGTGTCAACCCACATTCTAACCTCTTACCTTTGTTCAGAAAGAAAAAGCGCTGAGGCTGGAGACAGCTCACTCTGTAGAGCACTTACCTCACAAGCCTAGGAACTGTGCCTGGCTTTCTAGTGCCCCCAAGTAAAGCTAGTGTGGCAGTGCACACCTGGGATCCCAGCTCCAGAGGAACAGATGAATGCATCTCCAGAGATTACTGGCTGGCCAGCCTGGCCAGACTGATGGGCTCTGGGTTCTAGAAGAGACTATATCCAAACAATGACATGGTGAAGGGGAAGATAGCCAATGCCAACCTGGAGCTTCAACATGTACACACACACACACACACACACACACAGAGAGAGAGAGAGAGAGAGAGAGAGAGAGAGAGAGAGAGAGAGAGAGAGAGAGAGAGAGAGAGACAGAGACAGAGAGACAGAGACAGAGACAGAGACAGAGACAGAAAGACAGAGAGACCACACACACACACACACACACACACACACACAGAGAGACAGAGACAGAGAGAGAGACAGAGAGACAGAGAGAGACAGAGAGACAGAGAGACAGAGAGAGACACAGAGACACAGAGAGGGAGACACAGAGAGAGAGAGACAGAGACAGACAGACAGAGATAGGGAGGGAATATGGATGAATGGACAGACAGACAGAAACAGAAGGCTCTGGCCAAGGTCACTCTGATGTGGCCATTGCTTCTTTGATGAGCTGTGCTCTGTTCTTTGAGTTTTGGCCTGTGTGGACCACACACCAGCTAAGCACACTGTCTGTTAGTTCTCATGGAACAACGCAGGGCATCTCCTGCTGTTAAACAACCTCCAAGTGGTTGGCTCAATATGGAGTGCAGTGACGTCACACGCGTATGGCTCTGTTCCTGACCTTGTCCTTGTTCCATGTAGGGACCTCCTGGTACAGGGTAGGGGAGACAGAAACACCGTCTCCTCTCTCCAGACTGTGTGCTTTTATAGATGTCTCTAGCTAGCCTAGCTTTCTTCTCAAGGGAAGCTTCTTCTGGGGCTCCAGGAGTGAGCAAATCAAGTTGTAAGGTGGCTGCCCTAGTCCAGCCTGCCCAACAGCTGTGTTCTTCCTGACATTTCCATACTTCCCTGTGGATCCCAGCTTAGCTCCATCTCCACTCCGACTTGGCTCCTTCTTTCCGTGAGACCTGCCATTCTTGCTTTCCCAGCATTCTCCTTGCTATTATTTTGGTTGATGTCTGGTATTTCACAGTGTACCCATTTCTCTGTCCCCCTTGGATGCCCTCTTTATGGTGTTCATGTTATTGCTTCTTTGAGTAATGAAGTTTCTGACACTGAAGTGTGCTGTTGGTGTGCATCTGCCTCATTAACGGACATATTACTGTATATGTGGGTCACTTATTTTCTGTTGGATAGTGTATCCCATTTACCTTCTGATTAGGGTATTATTTAATATGTATTTAGGGCTTTGGTATTAAGAGATGTATTCCTTTAATTAAATACATATTTTGAGTCCTGACATCTGACATGGTTTGCTTATATATAAAGTGTTTATATAATTTGCCTATCTAAGCTCAGTGAAGTATAAAATACACTAATGAGAGGTAGTAAATCATTCCACAAATATAAGCCTCCATTTGGTGTGTTGGCCTAGGAGCTGCCTCAGACTCTTCTACAATCCCAAGCTCTACTGTTCCTGTCTTTGCTTGCTTCGATACAAAGGCAAGGTTCATGCCTGTAAGGGCTCTTTAGGGCTGTTCCCCATGCACACACGCGGTCCCTTTAGGGCTTTAGAGCTAAGAGGTGACAGATAAGATGCTTTTAGTGAACTTATTATCTCTTTGAGCTATTGTGTGTATGTATGTATATGTGTTTGTGTGTGTGCACATGTAGAGGGCCAAGGTCGACAGTCGACATCAGGGGTCTTTCTCAATTGTTTCTCCACTCTTTTTTTTTCCCAGACAGGGTTTGTCTATGCAGCCTTGGCTGTCCTGGACTCACTTTGTAGACCAGGCTGGCCTTGAACGTACAATTCATCTGCCTCTGCCTCCCCAGTGCTGGGATTAAAGGTGTGCACCACCATGCCCGGCTCCACTCTGCTTTTTAAGACAGGAGCTCCCGATTAGCTGCAGGACGAGCCCGTAAATCCTTTCCTCTTCATCTCCCAGCACTTGGATTACTGCTGGGCTATCAGGCTCATCTCTCTACATGAGTGCTGGGGATTGAACTCATGTCTTTGTGTTGATGGAGCAGTCGCTTTACAGACTGAGCCATCTTTCCAGCACCCCTGGCTACTTCCATTTTGATCCCTCCTGATGTTTAGATAACACATTCATGTTAGAGGGAACTGGGTTTGAATCTATTAATGTGTAACTCTGACAAGTTGTTCACCCTTTGTAAACCTTTTGTTTCTCACTTTTTTTTGTTTTTTTAAGGATTTATTTATTGTTATGTATACAGTGCTCTATCTGCATGCACACCTACATGTCAGAAGAGGGCATCAGATCACATTATAGATGGTTGTGAGCCATCATGTGGTTGCTGGGACTTGAACTCATGACTTCTGGAAGAGCAGACAGTGCTCTTAACCTCTGAGCCATCTCTCCAGCCCTGTTTTTGTTTTGTTTTGTTTTGTTTTCAAGACAGGATTTCTCTTTTTAGCCCTTGCTGTTCTGGACTCCCTTTGTAGACCAGGCTGGCCTTGAACTCACAGAGATCCACCTGCCTCTGCCTCCCAGAGTGCTGGGATTATAGGCGTGCGCCACCACTCCTGTCTTCTTGTTTCTCACGTTAAGAAGTGGCTAGTGATACATCTTCCTACAGCTGGTTAGGAGATAAAGGTGTTTACACTAAATCATAGACTCCCACACTCTTCCGTGTCAGATAACACAGTTTAGAAAACATCCGAGTAGTTTAATTCTGTCCCTATGGCTGCAATTAATCTATAATTACAAATACAGATACTATAATTAATTAAGCTAAATCATCGATTAGGAGGTGCATCCACAATATTACCTTGATCTCACATGTGGCTGGCAAACAGAGCAAGCTCCCCCTTGCTGCTTACAGCAAATAGTCACATGGAATCTGTTGTGTGGAAAAGTAGACAACGGGAGTCCCACTTAATCTCCTGACTAGAGCAAAGATCATGAGCCACACCCCTACCTGTCACCATCTCAGTACCAGATTGGAAGGTCAGGGGCACTGCCCAGTGCCCACCCAACATGACAGTCAATGTTCTGCGCATGGCGTGGAAGAAAGTGCTCTATTCAGTCCATGGCCCAACAGGGGCTTGAGGACCATCTCCTTTGATGGGTTGACTGACTCAAGCGCTAATCCCTTCTGGACACTACAGAGACAATATGCTACCTGCTATCTGAGTGTGTCTGCCTGAGCTGTGCCTCACCCATAACTAGAAAGTTTGAGGTGATATTAATTTCAAGTCCATGAGCAGCACGAGACCAGCCATTGAACCAGTTACTATGATGCGGTGAGCATCATTTAGACTTGAGTCAGAAGTCTATGTATCCCAGGACAGGATCAAGGGGCAGAGGCATTGCTACCTACACTCCATGGAAAGAGAGCACTAGAGATTCACCAAAACGTAAAGGTTGGCTCTTGAGCATCCAGGGGCAGTAGGTGTAGACAACATGCTACTCAGAATAGAAAACACTGTAGGAGTCCAAACAGTGAATCCAGGTTGTCAACCTAATGTGCTTGTGAGGTCCATTCAGGCAGCAGGACACATCTCAACTGTGTTATCAGAACAAATATAATGCAAAGATTTCATACTTAGGCAGAAAACATTCAGGGTAAGAGTAGGAGTTAAGCCAGACACGGTGGTGCACACTTGAGATCCCAGCACTCAGGAAGACAGAGGCTGACTCAATGAGTTCAAGGCCAACGTGGTCTACAAAGGGAGTCCAGGGCAGCCAAGGCTGCACAGAGAAACCCTGTCTTAAAAAACAACAACAAGAAAAGTGGTAGTCAATTTCGTGTGTCAGTTGACCAAATGCCCAGATAACTAACAGCACATTATCACTGGAGGAGCAGTGAAAGTGTTTGCAGACAAGATTAGCAGTCACATCATAAAACCCAGGGACATTATCTAATCATCTAAAAGGAATAAGGAGCGACTCTCTGTGCTGGAGCTGGGACCCCGCAACCCTGCTCGCCCCATTCCCCCCACCCTCCTACCCCCATGCCCCTGCCACCCACCTCCCTACCTCTACCCCCACCCCCAGACATTGCTGTTTTTTGTTTGGGGGACTTCAGACTTGGACTGAGTGACATTGCAAACTCTCCTGGCCTTTAGCCAGCAGGGAGCTGTTTACGGAGCATCTCAGCCTCCATAATTATAGGAGTAAACCCCTCACTGGAAAAAAGTTCCCCATGATTCTATACACACATAGATAAGGTATAAATGATATAGTCACCATTTATACATATAGATTATCTACATATAGCCATAGGTTACATGTGTCAATGGTACAGAGAACATACGAGCTTGATAATCTGAGTCCAATCCCCAGAACCTATATGGCAGAAGGAGAGAACTGATTCTGGCAACCTGGCCTTGCCATCCATGTGCACATCCAATCACACACATGCATACACACACACACACACACACACGCACACGCACACACACACGTACACACACGTGTGCACACATGCACACACAAGCACATACACACACACACACACACACACACACACACACAGACAAGGTGAAACAAAACCAAAAGCCCCAGGCAAAACAAAACAAAACAAAACAAAAGAACAAAACACAGTTTAGATAGCATGAGTTCACAGTTGGAAAGAAGAAACTGTTGTTAGTGCTTGCCTTGGGGGAAGAGGGATAGAAGCTGAACGTGTCAAAACCCAGAAGCTGGGAGACACCCTGCATCCTGCAGCAGTAGCACAGAGCTCCTGGGGACACATGCCACCAGCTGCAATTAGTGACAGAGCAGGACAGTGCGAAGCTGGTCCCCATGGGTATTAGACAAACCACATGCTGGGTTGTCTTGCTGCTGTGGAAAAGTACTGCGTCTGTCTCCCAGGAGCTAGCCTTACACACCCATGCCACCGCACCTGGCTTTTACAATGGTGCCAGGGACCAAACTCAGATCTGCATATTTCTGTGGCAGCAAGCACTTTACCAATTAAAACATCTCCCCAATTGTGATGGGGTGTTTTGTCGGTAGACAAGGTTTTGGCTCAGGTTGATGGCTAACTCTCTGTGCAGCTGAAGATGACCTTTACCCTTTGACCCTCCCGTGTCCACCCTGCTTCCAGTGCTGAAATGACAGGGTAGACCCCCCCACACACATTGCAATGTTGGGGATTGAACCCAGAGCCTCACACATGCTAGTCTATCACTGTACCAACTACAGTCCTGGAAAAGTTACACTCTGTAAGCAAGAAATGTGAGAACGCATCAACTACATTCTGTGCATGTTAGTGTGCTAGTTATTAAGCAGTACAGCCCTTTGTACCAGCACCCTGTGAAGGCTCCATTTTTCAAACAAGAATAAAAGCAGAACAGCACTATTAAGTCATGAATCCATTTTGGGCTTCTTGTTAGCAATAGGCCGTCATCAGAACTAATTTCATGTCTATTAATAAACAAGCAATAAATAACAATAAACTTTTAGGGGGGAAATATGGATCTAGAAATCAGCCATAAATGACTTGGGGCATGCTGGAAATTATGAAGGCACTCTAATTTATTTAAACTAAGTGCTTTATAGTTTTTAAATTTTGCTCACATCTGTCTTGTCATTTAATCCTCATAGCGACTGAGTGGTGGAGGCTAGGCTAATCATTCAGATGTACACACACACACACACACACACACACACACACACACACACACACACACACACACGAGAGAGAGAGAAAGAGAGACAGAGACAGAGAGAGATGGAGAGATGGGGGGGAGGGATGAAGGGAAGGAGGGAGGGAGAGAGAGCCACAAAGAGTTTGGTAATTTCGCCAAGCTGTCAATGGTAGAGCCAGGTTTTTTGAATCCCATAGTGTGGGGAACTAGTGCATCAGTGTCACTGACATAAGCATTGCCATGTCAAGGACCCATCCTCAGGGTCCTCCCCTGGTCTGAGTATGGATGTTAACCTTAAGCTAACACCAGTAAGTGCATAGAGTACTGACCACGGCTTCCTCATCTTGCGTGACTACTTGATCATGCCCTCATGACACTGCCCCCCTCCAGAGACCCCCTACTAAGATTAGCTAACCCAAGACCTTCTTCTCATCATTCATGGCTAATGTGCTGAGCATCAGGCTTGCTGCTGTGTCTCCCCATCTGAGGGCACACCCCACCTGACCCCAGCTTTGCATTACTGTGTCTTTTTACTGTTCTTTCTTTCTTTTTCTTTTTGTTTTCTTTCAATGATGTGTTTTAAAAACAATTATTTGAACCAGGTGTGGTGGCTCATACCTGTATTCCCAGCACTCAGGGAGGCAGAGGCAGGCGGATCTCTATGAGTTCGAGGCCAGCCTGGTCTACAGAGTGAGTCCAGGACAGCCACGGCTACACATAGAGAGCCTGTTGCAAAAAAACAAAAACAATTATTTGAGATTATAACAGAATTATATCATTTCCCCTTCTCCTTTTCTCTCTTCAAAGCCTCCCATAAACTCCCCACCTTGCTCTCTTTTAAATTCACTGCCTCTTTTTCATCAATTGTTGTTACATATATTTCATGTGAAATCTGCTCAGTCTCTATAATGTTACTCGCATGTAGGTTTTCATGGCTGATCAGTTGGGATTGGTGTGCTCCTCCCTGGTCCTCCTGCTCCCAGCATCCTTGAGTTGTCTACAGGTCTTTGTCTAAGGTTGAGTCTTCTTGGGCTTTCCCCCTTCCACCTTAGCATGGCTATTGGTGCTGCCCTTGTTCTGGTTGAGTTTAGGCAGCCATGTTTTCACCCCTTATCAAGAAAACTTCTCTTTGTGAGAGATGGGGACCACTACAGAGAACCAAAACCAATCAGAATGCAGAGTTGTGGAGTCCAGTCCCAGTGGGTACATTGCATGTACCTGCATCCAAGGCTAAGAAATGTGGAAGAGGAGCACGCATGGTAGCAGCCAATGGAAAAGGGGGATGGCTGTAAGGCTGTGTGTTCTAGAAGTGCCTGTCTTTCTTGATGTCCAGTTCCTAAGACTCTGCCTCTTGGAGACCCTGAAACCCTATAGCAGCCCAGTGTTACTTCTTGGTCAAATTTCTGAAAAGAGTCCACATGTTGTTGAAAGCTATCCTTGTCAGCAGTTACACATGAGACATGCCACACAGACTATTGGGAAGCAAGCCAAAGCACACAATAACAAAAATAATGTCTAATGTCTATTGTTACTGTTTCCTAAGCTCCTTTCTTTATGTAACCCCTAGAAATGCCTATGAAAATATGTATTTCTTACAACTCCATGTTCGGAATGAATAAAGAGAGCCCCGGGTGACTTTCAAAGCTCCTTGGCTGAGCTTGGTGTGGAGGTGAACACCATGACCCTAGCACGGAGGCAGGAAGATCACCGGGAACTTTACACAAGCCTTGGGCTACATAATGAGTCTGAGGACAGCCTGGAAAACGCAGTGAGAACCGAGCGGGTGGCGCACGCCTTTAATCCCAGCACTCTGGAGGCAGAAGCAGGGAGATCGCTTTGAGTTTGAGGCCAGCCTGGTCTACAAAGTGAATCCAGGACAGCCAAGGCTACACAGAGAAACCCTGTCTTGAAAAACAAAAACAAAAAAAGAAAAAAGAAAGAAAAGGAAAAAAGAAAATGCAGTGGAACTGCCTCAAAAAATCCCAACCCAACAAAATAAAACTTAGATTAAGTAAAACAATAGCCACTTGGCTGGTAAACAGCAGAGCCAGGGTTTGTGAAAGGTTGCTGGATCCAAACCTCACTCTCCTCTCTGCTCTCAGATGCAGGCTCAGCGATGGGCAGAACTGGCTCTAGCTGCTGGTCCATCCTATCCCTGCTCAAATTTAGATTTCTAAATAAGGAGGATGAAGCCACAGCCTAAGTAAAGAGGTGATAGCCTAAGTCCAGCAAGTACATTCCACCTAGAAAATGATGGCACACTCTCAGCTCTCACTTGCTGTGCCGTCCTGGCTCAAACCCTTCTGCCCAGTGTCCTTGCCTCACAGGCCATGACAGAATCAGGCAAGGCCTCCTCCGTGGCCACTGACCTCTGATTTACCTCCATTGGAGCAGGCCAGCAGAAGGGTAGCCATTGACCAGGAAAGCAGACTTTTCCCCTGATGTTAATATTCTTAAGTGTAAGATGTGTGTAAATCTCTGTTATTATCTAATTAGCTGTAGTGGATAACCATCATACTGTAAGTCTGAAGACAGAAAGCAAAAGTCTTCATGCAGATTTTGCCAGGCAGATTTCCCAGCAAATAGTTCCATTACTTCTGTGGCCTTTGAGTGAGCTTCAAAGCACACCTAAGGCATTAATCCATATTATGGACCTGGAACTTTCTTTATTCTGCTTAAGGTTTTACTTGTTTTCAAATTATAAAACTTAAAAGTGCCCCAAACCACAACACTTCTTTGTTTTGGCACTTATAATCAAGAAAGCTGTTTTTTTTTTTTCCCCTCAAGATTTTTATAAAATTCTTGTCTTAAGCTGATGCTTGTTAACTGGAGAGATTTTTTTTTTCTGACTGACTTTTAATTTCCTGAACGGTAAGGCTTATGATACTGAGAAGGGGCTAAAAAAAAAAAAAAAAAAAAAAGTCCAAATCTGCTATAATGAGGTAGATGAGTGAACGAGCAGACGGCTACTCTCTGAAGATTATATTGTCAACAGGCTCTGAGTCGTTTTTAAACCTCCCAATTATGGGTAGATGTGGCTATCTGAAGACACAAACGTATTCCTTCAGTACTGGTGCTCGACACTGTCTAAATGTGTTTTATGTACTATTCTTTTTAATACTAATGTCTATTGAAGACATCTGTGGTAAGTCTGTAATGCTCGTCTCATGGGCAGACAGCGTTAAGTGAGTGCTTTAAGAATTCTGTTTTCAGTTTAACATTACGAGCTGCTAAGGAGAAGGTTTATGGGTCTAACTTTATTAGTTGGAATTTAACTCAAACTGAAATTGGGTCCAAGAATTTACTTATCCATAACATTATGAAGGACTTAAAAAAAACATTAGAAAGTTTAACTAAACAAGACTATTAGTCTAATTTAAAGTATTACTTAAAGTTCTCAGGGTCATGCAAAACACGTCCTAATCACCAGATCTGATGCCTGTGTTCACCTGTCTCGCACTGTGCAGCTTTGTAAAAGCCAGAGGTTTATTACAGCAAGTCAGTACTTCAACTGTGACACAAGAAGGCACATATCTTTGCTGAATTTTGTAACTATAAGCACATTTAAAAGTGCCTTTGTTAGGATTGGAGGTAACCCCTGAGCCACGCTGGGATAGGGGCTCCAGCCAGGGCTGGCCTTGAAGGAAACCACCACACTTGCCCCACTGCCAAGTGAAAATGAACCTCTTGAGCCGATGGCCAGGCTTAGCATCCCTGTGAAAACAGTAGCAAACCATTCTAATTCTGATGCGTGCGGTTCGATGGGCCCCTCCCTTTCCACATGCTCAGCCTTGATGCTTCTCTGGGCATTTCCGTCAGTGACAGGGGACACTCATTCATCGCTGTCAGGGACTTGGGCTGTCTCGTCTCCTACACAAGAGGCCTGTGTAACTCCATGGTGAGTTGTCCGGGTGAATTACATTCTTCCTTCATGTACTTTTTGGCTGAACAGTGACAATGTCAATAGCACTCTCTCGCAGCGTGCTCAGAAAAGGAATCTACTGGGTTTCCTCTTGCCCAGCAAGGCACAGTCATTCAAACGAACACCGCCTTTCCAATCTCAGTTCGTTACAATCTACAATCGGGAAGAAGCGGCTGCAAGGCCAGATCACACAGACGGAAACTCACTAAAGCTTCCCTTTGCTTAGAACTGGGGCTAACTGGACACCAAACTCTCGGAAGAGCATCCATGAATCCTAAAATGCAGCTGGCAAGTTTCTTTGGTAATCTCATACTCCTAACCCTCTGGCACCTACCCACTAGCTTTGCCATAAGTTCATTCATTCAGTCAGTCAGTCAACACTGCTTCCCACCCAGCACACATTAGGCTAGGTACTAGCGAGTAAGCAGCGAGCCAAACGGATATAGCCATTGCTCTGCCACGGCGTAAACTCTGCTGGGAAGACAGAACCGGTGTATTCACATGTGTGACGAATATTAGGACGCTGTGAAGGCTTGTCACAGGAAGACCTAGCCAGGTCATAGAGTTCGTAGAAAAATTGGCGCTTAAGGGCTGGAGGCATGACTCAACAGTTAAGGGCACTTACTCTCTTGCAGAGACCCTGGGCTCTTTCCTGGAACTCACGTCAGGTAGCTTACAAAGCGCCTGAAACTCCAGCTCTGAGAAATCCAGTGTCCTCCGGCCTCTGAGAGCACCTCTGTGCGCACAGTGCACCGATGCACATAGGCACACACACACAGGCACACAAATGAAAAACTAAAATTTGAGTCTATAGGTATGAAAGGGTTTTGTTTTTGTTTTTGTTTTTGTTTTTGAGGACAGAGGAAACGGTATCACGGGAAAGATGCTTATTGTGCAAGCCGCACAGTCTAGCAGTCTAGGTCCTGTTTCTGGAGCCTACGTAGAGGTGGAAGGAGAAAACAGACTTCTACAAAGTTGTTCCCTGACACCCTCCACCACACATTGTACACGACAATGATGATGATGGTGATGATGATGATGATGATGATAAATGAAAAAACTTAAAGTTTGAGATGGGGTCTGAATCTACAACCTAGGTCGCTCTGCTTCCTCCTTCCGAAGGTTGGAATTAGAGGTGCAAGTCACCACATCCAACTTAAGTTCTTTTCCAATAGGATAAGGACTGCACACAAACACAGAGATTGTGTGTGTAAATAATGCTAGGTAGATTTTTAAGTAACTATGTTATCACTCAGACATTCTTCAACTCTTTAAATGAAAGGGTTTTGTTTTTGTTTTTAAAAAAGGACCAGTCATTTTGAGAATTAAGACATTTTTGAGAATTAAAAAATGAGAACTTAAAGTACTGTGATTTTACAACAATCACAGCATGGCCCTCTCTCTCTACTTCTTAGAATTTTACACCTAAGTGCATGGTACGAGTCAGTGTGTGGAACATATACGTTTCCCTAAATGTTATAGAAAATTAACTGTACCCAAAGTGTATCTTTGAAACTCTCCCTTCTGCATAGAATACAAAGGTGCCGCATCCACCGCTCGTCACTGCAGTCCAACAGGCTCTCATCCTACACTTGGGTTTGTTGAACGGAGGAAAGGATTAGAGGGTTTGAGAATCTTGTGTCAAGCCTCAAGTTCCTTCCCCTTCCTAAGGCATCTCCCATCAACTTTGCCCTGAGGATACATGGTAGCAATGGGGCTGAAAATAACACCCGGCCTAACAACACTTGGCATTTACGAAAGAACCTTTCCTTGCTAGCTTTGCTGTGAGAGAGGTCGCTCCCTAAATTTCCAACTTGACAAATGAGGGGATTGAGTGTCAGCTAGATTAGGTGTCTTGGGGGGGTGCTGTGTGTGGTAAAGGGGTCCAAACTCCATGGCTTTCCCTCTCCCCTGCCCGGCTAGATTCTATGCAACAAGAATGACGGACGAACAAGAAGGGACAAGAGACTTGAATGATTTGGAGATGTTGGGAGCAGTATATTTTGCACACTGTTTCTTCTCATTCTAACCTTGGAGTGAGTACAAAGACAGACACTCCAATTAATCTTTGCTTTTTGCCTTCTACTTTTTAGAAATGGCATTTCTAACCTTCTACACTGGCCACCTGAAGTCTACGTCCGTGAGACTTTTCATGATGAGGTGGATTTGCCCAAGCGCCTTCCATTTTGAAGTTTTCCAGGTTCTTCGTCATCTTTATTTCTCAACCTCAGTAGTCTTCTCAGTTAGGCCCAGCTCTGTGAAGCTGGACCTGGCTCCAGGAGGTGGTGACACTTGAGGTTTGCAGAGGCTCAAAGTCGTTCTCACTCTAGACCCAGGCTTCTTCATCACAGCCTGCTCTGTCTACACCAGAGCAGATCTGCGGTCCTAACACTGCCTGAGGTTGTCACTGAGACCTTTAGTCTAAATGAGACACGGTGCTCATCCTGAGATGTCCTCAGAGCAAATACAATTTCCAGAATGTTCTCCTGTGCTGAAGGTAAATTCACAGCTGTTTTGTAGTCCTGGGGCTGTAACATGGAAACCAGGGTTTGGCTTTTAAAGACTTCGGACCCTTGGAAATGGCACAAACCATGAAGCCACCTGGTGCCCACCTTGCAATCCAACTTCAAACCAGTGTCTTTTTTTTTTTTTTTTTTTTTTTTTTAATCTTCACAGATTTCTGTTTAGAAAAGGGTTCTTTCTCCCTTGGTTTTTTAAAACAGGGTTTCTCTGTGTAACAGCCCTGACTGTCCTGGACTCACTTTGTAGACCAGGCTGGCCTCCAACTCACAGAGATCCTCCTGCCTCTGCCTCCCAAGTGCTGGGATTAAAGGTACGCACCACCATGTCCATTTTTGAAATGTTTGAAATCTCCACAATAAGTTAATTTTTCTTTTAAAAACATATTTATTTTGTGTGAGGACAGTGTGGGTACCTACTCTTGCATATGTAGGGGCACACATGTGTGTGCAGGTATATATTCATGAGTGTGCATAAAGGCTAGCCGTCAACCCTGGGTGCTGGTCCTCAGGAGTCATCCTCCCTTGTTTTTTGAGTTAGGGTTTTTCACAGGGTCTTGGGACTCACTAACCTAGCTAGGCTGGCTGCCTGGGATCCTCGGGGATCCTGTGGTCTCTGCCTCCGCAGCGCTGGGCCTACCATACTCAGGTTTTCACACGGTTGCACGATTGTGCCTGATCTCAGTGTCACATTTTGTAGACTTCGTGGTCTTAGCTTAGCTGACGCATTACAATCCCTCGTGGACATAATTGATGCTCACAAGGAATTTGCAGCCTGGCCTTCCTCCTGGCCCCCAGGGCCACATAGTTCTGCATATGTTAAGAATTTGGGTTGGTTGCTTAGATTACTCTGTAGAGACCCAGGGAAGGTCTGACCTGGACTGATTTATAACTTAACTGAGACGAATTTGGTTAAAGTGAGCTGTAAGGCTACGGAGGTGACACCGGACACTTTTGCTACTGAGCCAGCCAGGGCAGCAGCCACTTCTAGTCACAAATCTCTGATAGCTGCTGCTGCTCGCTCTCTCTCTTCACTGCCAAACACAAAGGACAGGAAATGTTCTATGCTAAGGGGGCATTTGCTTGTTGAGGATTAACAAAGGCCTTCAATGTCCTTTCCAATGTCACAGGTCTTCTTAGTCACCCGTAATATCCTTTATGAGGACCATGTGACGTGTGTGTGTGCAAACACATCTGTACAATAAGAGTAAGGTCATGAGGGGCTCATGAAACACAGCAGAAGCTGTTTATCTGCGCAATTTGAACAGTGTTCCCAGAGCTGTTGCCTTTTTCTCCTCTGAGCCACTTTTGGACAGGTCTGTAAAGATAGCTGCGGTTGTTGCATCCACTGGGAAAGGAACTGCTGGGGTGGTGTCGGGGGGAACGCTACACTCTTGCTTTCTGGAGAACTTCCTATGTGAGCTAAAACACACCTTCTACCTTAATTAAAGGCTTGTGGGCAGCGGGGTTGTGGAGCCAAATGTAAAGCTTTGTGTGTTTGGTAAATCTGACCTCACTGTGGTATTAAGTTCACCTTGTTTAAAAATGCTCCTGGGCCAGGCAGTGGTGGTGCATTCTTAGTCCCAGCAGAGGCAGAGGCAGGTGGATCTCTGAAAGTTCGAGACCAGCCTGATCTACAACACTGAGTTCCAGGATAGCCAGGGCTACACAGGAAAACTCTGTTTCAAAAAACACAAAATTAAATAAAGAAATATTAAAAACCAATAAAAATACAACAAGTACAATGTATTTATCTTTTGACATTGGTTGGTAGGAAACCCAGTGCTAAGTTTTTCTCCCTCTGTTCTTTACTCTGTACTGTTTGTTTGTTTGTTTGCTTGCTTGTTGGCACTGGGTCTCACAGTGTAGCCCTGGCTGGTCTGGAACTGGCTATGGAGGCCAAGCTGGCCTCAGACTCACAGAAGTCTGCCTGTGTCTGCCTCCCAGATGCTGGGATTAAAGGTTTGTGCCACCAGGCCCGGCCCTCTCTATCTTTTGATTCTTCCTATTTCCCTGGTTTGTAAGAATGTAAATACTGCTTCACAGTAGATAGACAGACAGACAGACAGACAGACAGATAGATAGATAGATAGACAGACAGACAGATAGAGCCATACAGACAGCTATCACCAGAAGAATCCATCCTTGGGTGTATATGTGTTTGTGTGTGCGTGCATGTGGGCGCACATGCCTGTGTATTTGTGTGTATGTGTGCATGTGGGTACACATGCCTATGTGTGTACGTGTGCACATGTGTGGGTGCATATGCCTGTGTGTATGTGAGTGTACATGCCTGTGTGTGCTCACAGAAACCATGGGAGGACATTAGGTGAGCTGCTTTTTTTTTTTTTAAACCTGCCTGTAACATTTATTTCTAATAATTAACTAACACTGTTCCCACCTTCTATTCCCACATCGTTTTCTCTCATCAAGTCTTAGTGCTTCCCGGTAGAGCTTTCTTTCTGGCTTCTATTCCACATTACATCTTCTTCATCATCTTAAAGGTAGCCATCCTTTCTTTAGATTGTTGAGTTACCTTTTATTACAGTTTGAAATTTTCCCGGAGGTTTTTTTTTTCCCCCACAACAGATTGTTGCGTGCATGTCTTATCATATGTGTGTGAGTTAATCTGCCATGAGCACTGTTGTTTGACTACTGTTGTTTTTCTCTGGTGGAATTCCATATATCCTTGTTAGTTGAAGGGTGTATATTTAGGATAAATGATTATTTTTATAATGTGCATATATACTATATTTCACCAAAAAATCTATACAATAACAATAGTATTTACAGTTATTTTTCACATCCTCCTATCAATGGAAATGGAAGGAGCCTGCCTTCACATAGCTGAGCAGTGGCCAATAAACACATACAGTATGCCAAGATAGGAAATACAAACTTACGATTAAAAAAATCTTCCTGCTCAGATGTAATACGCATCGCTTGCCTTTATGTAACTGTCACAACTGTTCTGTTGCTCAACTTAGATGCAAAAGGAAACATGGATAAGCAGCTCTTTCTCTATTCTGAGAGGCGTGAGGTTTGACAGTCACTAGGAGCCACCTCTGTGGGGCGGAGCAACAACTGCCAGGGGCGGAGCCACCTCTGTGGGGCGGAGCCATCTCTGCAGTGTTGGGCTCAGCCTGATGGACTGAACCTTCTCCATCTTCCTCTTACCTTTTCTGGCCAAGACTGAGCCTCTGAGGTGCTGAACTGCTTCTCCCTCTGGCTCTGACAGCCCACTCAGCCTCTCGAAAGAGAGCGTGGAGAGCTGTTTGAAAGACCTGTGTGACAACGCAAATGTCAGTGAAGTCAGGTTTTCATTGGTCTTGAAGCAGAGGCGGGGACAAGCTGGGTGTTGCCCACACAGGTCTGAGAATGTTAACTCTAAAGGCTGTAGCTCGGTGATGGAGCACTTGTTTAAGCACGTGTGTGCAGGATCCTGAGTCTGACCCTTAGCAGAGACAGAGACAGGAGAGGAGGAGGGTGGGGAAGGAAGTGGAGGAAGGGGGAGGGCATGGGAAGACAAAGGAAAGGTGTTGTAGTTTCATTTCTGTTGCTGTGATAAAATATCCTTATAAAAATAAGTTAGAAAGAAAGAGGCTACTTTTATTATACAATTCCCAGGTCATAGTCCACGATTCTGGGGGAAGTCAAGGCCGGAACTTCAAACAGCTGGTGGTGTAACATCTACAATCAAGGCAGAGAGAAACACATGAGCGTACGCGCGCGCCCACTTGTCTTATGGTACCTAGCTTGATTTCTCCACTCACATACAGTCCAGGACTCCATGTCTAGGGAATTGCGCCACCCACAGTGGTCTGAGTCTTAGCGTTAGTCAGTCCTCCGCAGATATGCCCACAAGTCAACCCAATGTAAGCAATCAGTTATTGACCCTTCCTCCCCAGGTTGTATTAAGTTGACAGTTAAAGCTAACCACCACAGAGAGAAAGGGAAGGAAAGGGGGAGGGGAGTGAGAGTAAGAAGGGAAAGCATTGACTGTGTGAAGAAAGGACACCTTGTCTCGTTTGTCACTGTCCCCTCAATCCCTAAAGAGTCCCTATCACCAGTTCATGAATATTTGCTGGGTAAACAAAGGTCTATCTCCTCTCACCTCACCCATCGCTCTCTGCCCCTTTCATGTGTCCCTCCTAAGGCCCTGGAGCTTACTAGTCAGCTATCTGTTCCACCTATAATCATGACAAGACATCTGGTCACCCCCTAGTCTTTCCGTGGATCTCCTAGCCTTGCTCCCGTGCCCTTCTTTTGCCTCCTGCCCTCTGGAACAGAGCTTTGTTTGTTGTGATCACCAGCGTCCAGAGCTTCCTCTCTTCCAGGGATGCTTTCATTTTTCCTTAGTAATATTTGGTAAATTAAAAAGTGAGCAAGGTGTCTACTGGCATCCTGCCTCTGTTTCAGGTGTCTCTGAGTCTTCAGTGAAGGAAAGCAATGCTGGACTCTTCCTACGGCTATATCATAGGAGAAGACAGGACAGGATGAGCCACGAAACTTGGAATAATATTAATGCTTCCAGGCCCCCAAAGGCTGCTCTTCTCTTGGATAGAAACCTTTGACTTCCCTCCTCCATTTATCCCTTAGCATTTTATTATTTTTTTCTTTAACTAATGCAGATAGGATTTTTTTCTTAATTTCCTTTTTGGATAGCTAATTATTTATCTCTAGAAGCATACCTAATTTCACACACTGATTCGGTATCCTACAACTTTGTTAACTTGAGTTCTAACAGGTTCGTTGTTGCTAAGGCTTCTGGGTGGGGTCATGCTTGCTCATGTCATCTGGGGAGAAGTCAGTTTACTGTTTCCTTTCTGGTTTGGAAGATTTTTTGCTTCTTCTTTGGCCTCTGGTCTTAGAGCCCCAAGTTCTCACTCTTCTCACTATGTGGAGCTTGCCCTCATATCAACTTCCCTCTTTTCTGTGGCACTAAGTTCAGGTGGCTGCTCTTTGCCCGGTGGACTAACAACTCCAGAATAATCAAAGTAGATCGCACAGATACAACTCAAACTACTTTGAGCCCAGGAGAGAAATCCATAGACAGGACCCCGTGGGACCTCTTGAGAGTCATGGACAAGGCCCCAGGAGAAACTAGACTTCGAAGTGTGCACCTGCTCCATCTGCCGGCTCTTGTGTGCTTGGCACACCTGGGACATTTTCCTCATGTTGCAAACTGGTATGCTCTGTTTGTTGGCCCACAAGGTAGGGAACATTCTGGGGACTGTGACAATTCCAGCTCCACCCACCTACCCAGAGTGTAGCTGGCTAGCCCAGTTGTCTAGGAGTGTTTAATCCAAATGATCAGAGAAAGAGAAGGGACTCTGGGGACTAGCTTCATTTAGTATGCCGCCCTTAGATCAGTTAAATCCGGCTCAGGGGACAGTCAGCATATTAGATACTATACACAATTTATTCATTCACTCATGCATTCATTCATGTAAATATTTTGAGCATCCAGGTCATAGAAAAAGCATTGTGGCAGACAGGTGATAATGACCAGGACAGATATTTTCCCTGTCTCTATCAAACTTGTATTCTAAGTACACACATACCAAAGGAGGAACACATCAAGTTCACAAATTATGGTCTGGATAATGCCATGTGGTGGCCTTGACGATGTCCTGCTCAAGTCAGCAGCAGGGTGCCTAGTTGACTGGTGGCCCCAGCTGCTGTTCCTCAACATTTACTATGTTCCTGTTGGAGTCCGCCCATCCCCAGGGTGCAGCCACACCCAGTGGTGACCCTGCTGAGTCATGCCCCAGCAGACACCCTCCCTGGAGGGCAGGCAGAACTTGTGACTTGCTTCTAGCCAATAGAATACAGGCAAAGTGAAGGGATGTTGCAGATATAATTAGCTTCCCAAACCAGTTGACGCTGAGTTAATCAAAGGGGAGATTATCCTGCCTAGGCCTGACTTCATTAACTGAAAAAATCTTTCAGAGAAGAGCCCAGCTGCTCCCTGAGGTCAGAGAGTTTCTCCCCAGTTGGCCTTGAAGAAGGCAGCTGCCAGGCTGGAAGTGGGTCTGGGAGAAGTTCATGTGGAGGGGACTGAGGGGGCCCCTGGGGACTGAGAGCAACCCCCGCTCCCCGAAAGACAGACAACTAAAAGTGTAGGGACCTCAGTCCTATTGCCTCAAGGAACTGAATTCATCAACAGTCACATGGGTCTAGAAGAAGAGTCCAAGCTCAGGAAAGGAATGTAGCTGGTTAGCATCTAAATTACAGCCTTCTGAGAGGATCCAGCTAAGCTGTGCCCTGACTCCTGGACCACAAACACTGAGATTATAAATGGGTGTGATGTGAAGGCCAAGAGTGTGACAACTTACCACGCAGCCATAGAACATTCACGTGTCTATGGGGAGCCTGCATTTGCCCTAAGAAGCATCCTTCTCAGGAGTCACATGTGTTCCCATGATGCTGGCTAGCCAAACCCGGGTAGTGCTGTCTTGAAAGAGGAAGGAAGAGACATTGAGCATCTATGGAGTGTAAAAGTCAGCTGGAAACTAACTATGGGCAGATGCTAGGAGAGATCCTGGGATTAGATGGTGAAGAAGATTGACCAATCAAGTCAAGCGGAGGACAGGATGAACAAGACTTTCTTCTCTTATGAGACTTTTCTCCTTGTTCAGTGCTCAAGCAAGGGCCTCAGGGAGCAGGATCAGTCTTAGGAGCCTAGAGAAAGTGCTGGGTCATGTTGAGCAAAGGGCAAATTCTTACATTTTTCCATGGTGATTGTTGAGGACAGAGGCTGAGGGTCCTGGGTGTAACGAAGTGACGGAACATTACAAAGTCTGGAAATACTACCAGGGAATCGTGTCAGGTGTGAGGCATTCAAAGGATCCCTCACTGTTCCTCAAGGTCAGTCTAGCCTTGTTCATGCAACCTTTCAGTAATGAAGGCTGTGCCACGCCCAGGTATTGCGCAGTTTATCAGGGGGAGAAAGCTGGCTACTTGGTGACACTAGGACTCCCACTCCCCAACCCCCACCCCCCACATCCAGGAATAGCCAGCTGTCTGCCATCACCAGCAGAGTCTCTTCTCTAGTCTGATCTCAGTATCACAGAGAGTCTCAGGTGGCGCAGGCTGATGGCTTATTCAGACACTGTATCCAACCACATAATATCTGGTCAGAGGTCCATTCCCAGCGCAAGAGGGAGAGTATGGGTTCGTGATCATGGGGTACGCTGATCTTATTACACACTATACCATGGAGCCTTGCTGAGCACCACAACAGCTTTCTAATTTTACAGCACAGAAGCCAGCTCAAACACAACACTGAAAAGTGTCAGAAGACACTATCTTAATGCATGTGTCCTCATGCACATGGCTCAAGCAGTCTTTCCACCCCCTCTCCCATGATGTTCCTTTTAGAAAGAAGACATAAATTGTAGTAAGGAAGGAGGTGAAGATATAGGAAGAACTGTCAAGGGGAGGGGTAACTATGAACAGAATACATTACATAAAATTCTCAGAGAATCAATTAAAATATTATATTAAAAATTTAAAAATCAGGGCACACTTTTAATCCTAGCACTTAGTAGACAGAGAAAAGCATGTCTCTGTGAGTAGCCTGGTCTACATAGTGAGTTCTAGGGATCCTGCGTCAAAAAAAAAATTTAAAAATCAGATGTTGATGCATTAATTCAAGGTACATCTCACTGTAGCGCGGCCACATAAGGAGTATAAGGCAGAAACCGGGTTAACAGTCACTGTCTGACCGAGTGACCAGCGAGGGAATAAACTCCAGAAAGGTGACCTTCAGGGTCAGATGTCCTAGTTCCCCTCTGTTTTGCCAGAGGACTTACCAAGATGTGACTGTTGCCAGACCACGTAGTGTCCTGGAGTCCAGGTATCCCTGAGAAAGCTCAGGAATCACCGTGACAGCAGTGGTAACTGACCCTGGCGATTGTGGAGGGCATGAGCTTGCATCTCCATGGTGGGTACAGAGAGCATGTGTGTGGACCCTCTGTGGTCCACTCAGTTGTGCCCCAGTTCTCCCTTGCTCATAGTAACCGAGAAGGGATGGTCGTTGATTCCTTAGATTGCTTACAGATGGCTGCTATGGCAGCATCTGAGGAGGAGACTGTAAACTGGGTGTAGAGAGGGCAAGGGTGGGTGTCCACTGCGGCCTGGAGCCTGGCTACGTAGCTGGGACTGGAGCACACAGCACTGACATCCTCTTCTGCGTTCCTGCTCGTAAAACAAAGTCTGAAGAAGCCTCTCACCAAATCAGCATGAAAAACAAACCAACATGGCCTGTCTTCTAGCCTCTACACACACACACACACACACACACACACACACACACACACACACACATACACACACACACCATAAACACACACACACACACCATAAACACACACACACACACACCATAAACACACACACACACACACACCATAAACACACACACACACACACCATAAACACACACACACACACACACACACACACACACACACACCATAAACACACTGTTTACTCAGACAGATACTAAATTAAAAAATTAAAGATTGTTATAAACTCAGGGTATGTTGGAGGCCATGGAGACTACAACGGGGTGATAGAGAGAGAGTGAATTAGTTATTTTGCTCGCTGGCAGGAAGGGTTTGCCCTGGCTTAAAGTCCAAGGGGACACAGTTCCCCATGACAGTGAAGTTATGGTGTCAGGGGTGTTAGGCAGCTAGTTGTATTTTACCTGCATTCCGTGAATAGACAAATAGTGGTGTCTCCCATCTTTAGGGTAGGTTTCTCCACCTCAATACAATCTATATAATCACATGCCCAGAGGTTGGTCCTCTGGGTAGTTCGACACCCTGTCAAGTTGACAGTCAACAGTTAACCCCGAGAAGGGGCTATTTTATGCAGAGTCACTGGAAGAGGCATTGGGAGACTTGATTCTAGGCTGAGAGGAGTCATTGGTGAGTTGGGGCTGTGCAATGAGGGAAAGTGGGAGCTGTGCAGAGGGCTGGCCATTCAGGCAAGGGGAAGGCCGAAAGGCAGGAATGCTGTACAGGGCAAGGAAAGGTAAAGAGAAAAATATGGAGAGGTCAGGAGAGGTCAGGATTTCATGCAAAGTCTAGATAGGACAAGATGATAGTTGCCATGAACATGGCACCAATGCAAGGGTTACAATTCTATGCGTCAAGTCCTTCCCATTCCTGTCTACTCTTTTTTTTTTTTTAACTTGTTCACCTTTGTTGAAATTTCTATGAAAAACAAACAACAAGCCTGTTTCCCCCCTTATTTATATCAGGCCCACAGAGGGAAAGCTTATTTAGAGGGATGACAAAATGTAGGGTTCTGGACTGCAGCTTTTATTTTTTAATGATTTGTTTATTTATTAGGTATACAATGCACATGAGATCACATTATAGATGGCTGTGCGCCACCATGTGCTTGCTAGGAATTGAATTCAGGACCTCTGGAAGAACAATCAGTGCTCTTAAGCGCTGAGTCATCTCTCCAGCCCCTTGGACAACAGCTTTTGAGAGCCAGAAAAAGCAATGTTTTCCTGTCTGCTCAGAAGAGAACAGGAGTCAAAAGCATAGTGGGACCAGGCATGGTGGCGCACACCTTTAGTCCCAGCACTCAGGAGGCAGAGGCAGGCGGATCACTGTGAGTTCGAGGCCAGCCTGGTCTACAAAGCGAGTCCAGGACAGCCAAGATAACAGAGAGAAACCCTATCTTGGGGGTTGGGGGGGGTTGGGGGGGAGAAGCATAGTGGGGACAGCCAGACTGTGCTCAAGATAAACACACTCGGATGTCTACCCTATAGTCACACATATAAAGGCCGGGGTGGGCTGGGGATTAGCTCAGGGGTGGAGTGTTTGCCTCATGTGTGTGAGGCTTTGCCCAGTGTGTTGGGTGAGCACAGGGTTCTTCCTCTGTTATAAAACCTACCCAGGAAGTTAAGACTTAATCCTAGAGTTGTTCTGAACAAGCCCCCTGAAACAGATGAACTCCTTCCTCCCCACCTTCCCCGTGTCACTCCTCTGTTGCTGTGACGATAGAACACCACGGCCAAAGGCAACCTGAGGAAGAGAGTGTCTGTCTCTCAGCCTGTGCTTCCAGAGGGACGCGAGCACATGGTGGTGGAGTGGAGACTTGACACTAAGCAGCAGTCATGGTGACGGTGATAAGGACAGGAAGCAGAGAGCTCATGAGCCGCAGGCACAGAGAGAAAAGAACTGGAAGCGGCCCTGAAGCCACTCTCAAAGCCTGCCCCGGTGACACACTTCCTCCAGCAAAGCCACGCTCCCTAAACCTCCCTGAAAAGCAGCAGCAGCCGGGAGACCAGCCTTCCTACGTTTCCAGTAGCCCCTGTTCTAGGGACGCTTAGACATCAACCTCTTAGACTTCGGGGTTCAGCCTTTAACACAGAAGACCTTGACGTGTGAAGATGTTAAAGGAACAGTTTCTTTCTTTTCTTTTCTTTTCTTTCCCAGTTTCAAAAATTTCTATGACCTTTCTTGACATTTTCTTGAGGCCCAAGTACAAATCATGTGAGTGGCTTCCCCGTAATGGTCCATGATGGTTAATCCTGTCATTCCTCTAGAGAACCCTGACACTTCATAGGTACATGTACTCAGCAGACACCTTGGTGAGATCCATGTGGAAAGGAGCTGTGCTGTGACATCACACATGCGGTGACAAGCATGTCCAGCCCCCTCCCACCCCATCATACACAGGCACACAGAATGAGAATATCCTAACATATTTCGAAAAGACCTTTGCCTCTGTGTGAGGTGTAGCCGTGCTAAATCAAACAGGCAAGCATAGCAATTGGTGATCCCGCTGGGTTTTTACTGCTGAGGCTAAGGGGTCTGTGCCTCTCTCTGACTGGTAAGTCTGCCTTCACATTCTTACGCAGTTGGGTTAATTCAAAAGCACAGCCGTAAGCGAAGGGCAGCTTTTAAGCTGGCTGGATGGTGCACACTCTCCGTATCTTTTGACAATTTGATAGAAAAGACAGTGCATTTCACTGACATTTCCCAAAAGTCTTTTTTCACTTAGCTAAAACTATTTTTCTAATTTCTCTTATTATTTCTTTGTTAGCTAATTGCTTAGTTTTCAAATACCATAGCATTCTTTAAAAAAAGATACCTTTTTTTTTTTTTTTTTTTTTGGTTTTTCAAGACAGGGTTTCTCTGTGTAGCCTTGGCCATCCTGGACTCACTTTGTAGACCAGGCTGGCCTCGAACTCACAGCGATCTGCCTGCCTCTGCCTCCCGAGTGCTGGGATTAAAGGCGTGCGCCACCATGCCCGGCTCAAGATACCCTTTTAAAGTTTTGACTTATAATTGAATCCCACTGTGGTCAGAAAACACTTTTTGTATTTTCTGTCTACTTAGTCTGCACATTCTTAAGGGTTTTTTGCAATAAAATTATTATATGTGTGTTTGTTTACCCTTTTGACTCTATAGGATTTTGTTTTATATATTTTGATTTGTTATTAGATACCTTCAGGCTTAAAATTGTTCTTTCCTTTGAATGTGGGAAAGAACCCTTATTTATATGAAATATGCTTCACTAGCACAAATAAAATTCTTAGGCCAGAAATCAGCTTTGCCTAATGTTAATATAGTAACTCTAGTTTCTTTTTGATTGGTCCTCTCATTCTGTTAATCCTAAACAGTTTTTCTCTTTAAAGGTAAAATGAAGACAAAAGCAACATAATATGAGTGCTGGGGATCAAATCAAGTCTTTCTGTCTGTTAGAAAAACTCTTTGAACATGTGAGTTATATCCCCCAACCTCATGTCTTGATTTTTTAAAATCCAATTTGAGAACCTTTGCCTTTAATTGATATTACTTAAACCATTTATATTTAATGTGATTGCAAGTGAAACTGATAAAAGCTGCCATGCTATAGTTTTCTGTTTTATTTTATTTTTTTTTCATTTTCCTTTTCAGATTTATTATAGTCTGTTTTTACTTTATCGCCTTTGTTGATGTAGTTGCTAGACATCTTTGTGTTGTCTTGTTTGTTTCATGTAGTATCAACTTTTATTTTCCCTCTCTGGGTCTTAGTGTGTGTGTGTGTGTGTGTGTGTGTGTGTGTGTGTGTGTGTGTGTGTGTGCGTGTGTGCGCGTGGAGAGAGAGAGACAGAGACAGAGAGACAGAGAGACAGAGACAGACAGAGAGAGACACAGACAGACAGAGACAGAGAGAGACTTGCCATGTAGTCTATGCTGGCCTTGAACTCTGATCCTTCTATCTGAACCTCTGAACTGTTTGTATTACAATTATGTGCCAACATAACAAGCTTGGAGATCATTTTAAAATGAAAAATGAAGACTTTTTTGTTTACTAATATACTTAACATTTTTGTATTGTCTGTGTTTTGAATATAAATGCAGATTTCTACCTGCTGTCATTTTCTTTCTGTCTGAACATTTATTGTAGTACAGGTCTGTTGGTTGATTAATTTTCAGCTATTTTTTATTTGAAAAGTCTTTATGTTGCTTTTCTTTAAAAATATACTTTTATGTATAACATTCTAAATTAACCTTTTAAAAAATAGTACTTACAGTATCTTTCTGGCTTAAAATTTCCCCAAATGATCCTTACTTTATTTTTCTGTTTATAATATGTTTTACTTGTCTCTCTCTGTTTATAATAATTCCTATTTTGTCTCCCTCTTTGTGATTTCTGTTTTCACCTTCATAGCTCATAACTGTTCTGTATATTATTGACTTTTAAGAAAAATGAGTCGCCAAGTTTCTTTCCTCCCCTTACTGTTGTTTCAGTGAGCTGCTTGCATATGAATTTGTAGTTTCTCTCAAACTTGCGTGTAATTTTTCCCCCTCTCCTTCCCCTAACTCTCCAGGTACACTTAGAGTAGATGATTGAAAATTTCCCCACAGGTCAAAAACCATGCCCATTGTACTGCAGCCACAGCTCCCATCTTGTCTTGATTTCCAGTAGCTGCTCTGCTCTGCTCTGGGAAAGTCTGTATGCTGAAACCTAAAGAGCAGTGCGATGGCACTGGGAGGTAGAGCTTGTGGACGTGATCCCTGTCAGACTGTTAAATTTCAGGGTTGCTACCCTTCACACCAAGCCCGAGAAAGAGCCCTTTGCCGCACTGAAGGCACAGCGAGATGGCCCCATCTGTGAGAAGGAGACTCAGAGAGCAGCCTTCTGTGGTGGCTAATTGTATCTAACCCGATCATTAGGAACATAGTTGTTACTAGACCTGTTTTGATGTCTGTGTACTGGTTCCACCAGCTCTTTCTCTGGGCTAACTTTGACTTTCCTGAAGTTTTTGTTCCTGATATACCATTATTTCCTCTTCTTTATGTATCTGCCAAGTTTAATTGGGTGGTAGTTACTGTGAGATTTATGCACACATTATAGATGGTTGTGAGCCAACATGTGGTTGCTGGGAATTGAACTCAGGACCTCTAGAAGGGCAGCCAGTGCTCTTAACCGCTGAGCCATCTCTCCAGCCCCTCTTATTTATTTTTTAAATAGGGTCTTTCTACACACTCCAGGCTGTCCTGAACTCACTCACTCTGTAGACCAGGCTGGCCTCCAACTCACAGAGATCTGCTGCCTCTGCCTCCCAGTTACTGAGATTAAAGTCATGCACCACCACACCTGGCTCGTGTCACACTTTTCTGTTTGCTTGACATCAGTGGAGTCTTTATGGTTGGGTGTGCTCCCCAAATGAAGCACCATCTCACTGCTCACCGTGTAATGAAGGGGGTTCCACTCTTACCTGCTCACAACAGAAACCGTCCCCAGGCCCATACGGCCCCCACAAATTGTGGCTTGTGCTGTCTCTCAGTTGCGCTTTCCCTAATCTGGGTGATGTCCTCATAGAGAGGAACCAGTCCGGTTTGAGCCGATGAGTCACTGGCATGCTGGAAGGAGTGCTGGAATTCACATCTTTGCAGCTTTCTTCACGCAGCTAGTCTCCCTGGAGAACACCAGCTGCCTCCTGGGACTGTCTTCAATGCCCAGGTCCATTTCCTTGCCGTGAGGAGATGACTGGTCTCTGCTCGCTGCCCTGTGGTACCACACTTGGTGACTGTGAGATCATATGGTGTGTTTCTCCTCTCTCGGGGACTGCTTCTCCCTGCTGCTGATTGCCCAGTGCCTACGAACAGTTTTCCATTTTCTTTGTAGTGTTTTTAAGTTGTTTAAGGTTGGAAGCCAAATGTGGTCCTTCTTAATGCATTTTAGGGGAACAGAAACACCTTCTATATCCTCCAGGCAAAAGCTTCTGCCACCGTCGGGATTGCTTTGATAGTTTTTGTAGTCTAATTGTAAACCAAGTTTACAATCTATTACAGTTATGAGTTTTTAAATTTTGTTTTGTTTTGTTTTGTTTTTTTATTTTTTGAGACAGGGCTTCTCTGTGTAGCCTTCGTTGTCCTAGAACTCTCTCTCTATAGACCAGCTTGGCCTCAAACTCACAGAGATCCACCTGTCTCCGCCTCCTGAGTGCTGGGATTAAAAGCATGTGCCACCATGCTCGGCTCAAATATTTCATTTTAAGATTAAGTTCTTATAAGTAACGTCTTTGTAACCTTATATTTGTATGACTGACAGTTCCACACTGATTCACCACTTAGGTTTATTCTGCTAAATTCCTGCATATGAAGTTTAGCCCAAGGTCTTTTTGAATTTTGCTCCTGCCAGTCATTCTCTTTAGTTTGTTTGTTTGTTTGTTTTGAGGCAAGGTCTCACGCTCTCCAGGTCTCCCCTAAACTCACTTCTCACCCTCCTATCTGTTTCCCAAGTACTGTGGTCACGTGTGTACGTGTGTGTGTGTGTGCGCGCGCGTGCGCACGCATGCACACCTAGCCAGACCATTCTGTTGTTCATCTCATTCTTCTGTCATTTCATTTATTAAGTGAATATTCATCGATACTAATTAGATACCTGTTACAAGTCTAAATAACATGGGTACCAAAACATTGCTTGTTCTCAAGAAGCAAATCTTTCAGCATGAGGGAAAAACACAGCAAGCAGGTACATACACGATGCTTTCAGCCAAATCATCTTGCTTGCTGAGGGCTGCTAAAACAAAATGCTCTGGCCAGGGTGGCTTGTAAGCAGCAGTAGAAGCTTCTTCTCACAGGTCTGGAGGCTAGGAACTCCAAAATGGAGGTGCTGAAAGATAGACGGTGAGACAAGGGGAACTTGCTTCCTGGCTTGTAGATGGCTCTCCATTTGCTGTGTCCTTGAGTAGCTGGGATGGAAGGGACAGGAGCGTCCTGTAGGCTCTTTGATAGTCACTAATTCTAACTGTACAGTTTAGTCCTCCCTGCCAAAGGACATCGCGGGGACTATCACCCTGTGTACTTTCGGAGGACACAGATATCCAATGCATAGCAGACAGTGGTCCATACCATGAAAAACAAACAGCATCATGATGACAGAGAACAGCTGAGGTAAAGAAGCACCTGCCTTACCTTCAGTTTCCATGGGAAATTCTTTGTAAGGGATTTCAGGTGTGAAGCCCTCTGCTTTAAGCAGAGAGGACACTTGTTATCTCAGCCTCCCTCCGGCAGGAGTGGGTACTGGATCTCATCAAAGTCAACAGGAACAAATTTGCATGGATTTTTTTGTTTTGTTTTTCAAGATAGGGTTTCTCTGTGTAGCCTTGGCTGTCCTGGACTCACTTTGCAGACCAGGCTGGCCTCGAACTTACAGAGATCTACCTGCCTCTGCCTCCCCACCACCAGGCCCAGCTGCTTGGGATTTATATAACACAAAAAAAGCATGGGTGGATTAAGAGACTATGAACGGGCAGGGGATACGACTCATCTGGTTATGTTACTTCAAATGTGTAAAGCCTTTTCTTTTCTACATTTGATTGCAAACCTGTTACAGTGACATTAAAGACGCTTAGGAGGGTATCACATGCATCTTCACTCTGTTCAGTGTATTGCTGTTAATATAATGACCTTACTCTGCCCACACGCCTGTCTGTTTTCACATTACTGCCCTTTGTACATACATGTTTATGTATTTTTCTTTTTTCTTTTTCTTTTTTTTTATTAATTCATTCATATCACACCTCAATTGTTATCCCATCCCTTGTATCCTCCCATTCCTCCCTCTCTCCTGCTTAACCCCCCTTCCCTATGACTATGACTGAGGAGGACCTCCTCCCCCTGTATATGCTCATAGGGTATCAAGTCTCTTCTTGGTAGCCTGCTATCCTTCCTCTGAGTGCCACCAGGCCTCCCCATCCAGGGGATGTGGTCAAATATGGGGCACCAGAGTTCGTGTGAAAGTCAGTCCCCACTTTCCACTCAACTGTGGAGAATGTCCTGTCCATTGGCTATATCTGGGTAGGGGTTCGAAGTTTACTGCATGTACAGTCCTTGGCTGGTGCCATAGTTTGAGCAAAACCCTTGGTCCCATATCTGCCCATCATAATGTTCTTCTTGTAGGTTTCTAGGACCCTCTGGATCCTTCTATTTCCCATTTTCCCATACTTCTCTCACCTAGAGTCCCAATTGGATGTCCTCCCCTCTATCATACTTACCTGATAAGTATTTCCATGGAATGTACCCCTTGGGCTAGTGTCCAGATATGAGTGAGTATATACCATTTGAGTCTTTCTGCTTCTGGGTTAACTCACTCATTATGACCATTTCGGAAATTCCCTGTTTTTAATAGCTGAGTAGTATTCCATAGTGTAAACATAAAACCCGAGACACTAAATCAGTTAGAAGAAAAAGTAGAGAAGAGCCTGGAACACATTGGCACAGGAGACAACTTCCTGAACCGAACACCAACAGCCCAGGCCTTAAGGTCAACAATTAATAAATGGGACCTCATGAGGCTGAGAAGCTTCTGTAAGGCAGGAGACACTGTCAATAGAACAAAGTGACAGCCTACAGACTGGGAAAAGATCTTCACCAACCTTTCATCTGACAAAGGTCTAATATCCAAACTATATAAAGAACTCAAGAAATTAAACACCACCAAACCACATAACCCAATTGAGAAATGGGGCTCAGAACTAAACAGAGAATTCTCAAAAGAGGAATACCGAATGGCTGAGAAACACTTAAAGAAATGCTCAACATCTTTAGTCATCATAGAAATGCAAATCAAAACGATTCTGAGATTCCATCTTACACCCATCAGAATGGCTAAGTGACACCACATGCCGGCGAGGATGTGGAGAAAGGGGAACACTCCTTCATTGCTAGTGGGAATGCAAACTAGTACAACCACTTTGTAAATCTATCTGGCACTATCTCAGAAAGGTGGGAATAGGGCTTCCTCAAGACCCAGCTATTCCACTCCTTGGAATATACCCAGAAGAAGCTCCAGCACGCAACAGGGACATATGCTCAACCATGTTCATAGCGGCCTTATTCATCATAGCCAGAACATGGAAACAGCCTAAGCGTCCCTCAGTAGAAGAGTGGACAAACATACATGTTTATATTTTATACCTTTTACTACTGATATTATTCCTCACATCTTGTTCAACATGGGACAGTCCTGTATTGGAAATTTGCCTATATAAACTCTCCTAAGAATGAACAGGTTGTAGCGAACTTCTGCAGTCACAGGGTGTGGCATTTGACTTGAAATGCTTCACATTATGATGGACCTCTGAGAAAGACTTGTGTTGAACCATAATGCCACCAACGTCCAAGAGAATATTGGATTCACTACAGCTAAGCAGGTCTCTTGCCTTTGCAAGAGCCAGATAGCCAAAGTTTTTTTTTTTTTTTTTGTAACCGTTGCTGTCTGTGTACAATGGAGCCATGGGAAACAGTGGGCGGGGCAGCAGAAGGGCTGGAAGGAAAGGTGGAGAGGCCCTCCTTCTCCTGCCCAGCCTCAGCCTTCCACTGCTGTGATCCTTTAGCCTGCCATCTCATAGGTATGCAAATCACCACAAGCTGGCACATCTTTCTCTGCGGCTCACACTAATGGTTACCTCCACATCAGTTCCACAGGGGTCACCCATCCCCATGGCCTTTCATGCAGCCTCTGCCTTGTTGGACTGGTAGTCGTTCCCTTCTCCTACCAGCTTCATGACTTTGAACACTTGGTCCCCTGCTCATAGCACTATTTTTGGTGGTGAGGGTCTAGCTGGAAGAAGTTAGTCACTGGAGCAGAGTCCTTGCAGGTATATTGTCCTGTGTTGCTTCTGGTACTTGCTCTGTTTCCTAGTGTGCAAAGATGCGAGATGCTGCAGTCTCATGCTCTGGCAGCTATGGATGCTGCTGCCTCATGCTGTCTACCTTTGTCACCATCATAGACTGTGCCTTCTGATACTATTGTTCACAGTAACCCTAGCCTCCCTCAGATCTCTTGTGTGTGGTGTCTTGTCTCAGCTATGAGAAAAATAACTAACGCAGAGAAACTACTTAGAACTATGGTTCGTTTCTGTGCTATTCCTGGTGAGGTGGTTCAGAGGTCTTTGGAACTTGTGTGCAGGAAGCCTGGGTAAGAATCTGGAGAGGCAGACAGAAAAAGCAGTAGAATTCTGTAAGTAAAGCTTAATGGGTCATTCCCATAGGACTTAGTAAGGCCAGAGTGCCAGTAGAGGTGTGGACAGTAAAGACAGCTTCTGGGGTTTCAGGTTAGAACAAGTCTTTGAGAACTAGGTCAGAAGTCACTCGTGTTATCTCCAGGCAAAGAATCCAGCTACACTTTGTGTGTGAGTAAAGTTAAATTTAAAAAAAAACAAAAAAACAAAAACAAAAACAAAAACAAAAAAACAGCGCAGTAACTTTTTGGCAGGGGAAATTTCAAAACAGCATAACATTGTGGATGTGGCCTGGTTACTACTGGCTGCCTTAAATCAGGTTTATAGTGAGAATACAGAGCAAAACCAACCCCACAAAACAACGAAACAGAGCAGAAAGGCAATTAAGACACAGTTTTGCAAGAAAAGGGTCTTTGTATATTGAAACTTTTAGATTAGATGTATGTGGACAATGTGGCTGTAAGTGTTAAGGAGAGTGGCACCATTCAGACGTGACAACAAACTTGGCACCGGAAAAACAACAGAGGTGCTTTGAGGGTTGGCTAGCAGCAGAACTTAGTGCCTGCCACTCACTTTGTGCTGGGTTGGCAGCCATGAAAAATGCGAGCTTTATGGGGTCACTGACATTCCAAGATGAGCAGTCAGGCCAGGTAATGTGAAGCAGGGTTGGACTTTCTGCGTGGAGCTCCCAAGAAAACTATGCATGAAGCTGTGAAGGTAAAGCCTAGGTTACCATAGCAACTCCTGGGATGTTGGAAATGACAGTAAGAAGAACTGGCCTGAGAGAGAGAGAGCCTGTGTGCTGCAGGCAGCTGGGTAATACTACCAGAGCTGGCTGAACTTCAGGTGATGACACGGATGCTACCCAAGGAGGTGCACATACCCTTAATATTCTCCCCTCTGGGTTTTGGTTTGTGTAGGTTCAACCTTTTCTTGGTGTGCCCCTGTGTCTCCTTTTTATAATGGAAATATTTGTTTGGTGCCCTTATATACTGGGAATATGTAAACTTTTTAAAATGGGAAATCACAGGAGTTAGTCTTGAGTCTCAGAAAAACTTTGGGCTTCCAGTGGTTTTTCTTTTCCATTATTTATTTTATTTGAACCGAGGGTCTTGCCCGCAAGTATGTGCACCACATGCGTGCCTGGTGCCTACAGAGGTCAGAAGAGGGTGTCAGATCCCTTGGAACTGAAGTTACAGATGATTGTGAGCCACCATGTGGGTGCTGGGAACTAAACCAGGCCCTCTGCAAGAACACCAGGTGTTCTTGACTACTGAGCCATCTCTCTATGCCCTGGACTTTAAATTTTTGAACAGTGTGAACCTTCCATCACGGAGCTGCCCTACCATAGCATCCCTGCCATGACAGACGGAGACCCCCTACTACCACGGATCAAAATAAACCTGTCTTCCCTCAAGTGAAGAGAGGCCCTCCTCCCTTCAAGAAACACTCTGCAAAGGAGCCTTCTGTCTGCAGAGGGGACCTCAGTCAGAGGGAAGTCCTTGGAACCCTTCAGACCCTCAGTGCTCCATGGGATGGACCTGTGCATACTCCCCCTCTGAGGACCACTGTGTCTACTTTCTGTTCCTTGTGTCTCTTCTTGCCATTTGAACCCAGTTGTTTTGGTTTTGGTTTTGTTGTTGCTGTACACATTATGGGTGTTATTCTGTCATCGTTGATTAAACTATTTTTCAAGCTTATTTTTAAGAAAAACTTTTAAATGATTGTGATGCTATTCTGCACTGTACAAATATTTTAAAGCTTTGCTTATTCAGTCCTGTCATTTGTCAGTATTTTATGGTTAAGCTGTGTTCCTTTTTTTAACCACTTGGAACATTGTCATTTCTCCTGCTTTGCGATGAACTTCCAAACAATTTTGAATGATTCAATACTCACACTACTTGAGAATAACTTGATGTGTTACCTAACAAAGGATATAAATTAATCCTTACCCAAATTTTAAAATATTTCCTTATACCACCCAAATTACCGATAAAGCTATGGGGGAAAACAGAGTCAAGTCTACCACTCAAACTACTAGAATCTTTCTTCTGAGCCTGTATCAACCCAGTCACTAGTTTTGCTGATGCTCCTCCACGTTATCATTTGGTTGTATGTTCCATAGTTTCAGTCTCATCAGGTCCATATACAGCAGTCTTCGTGAGAACAAGAGCTAGTCACATGTGTGAGCACACACATACACAGTAAAGAAAAATTTCAATGGAGGAGGAGAGGGAAAGAGGAAGAGGATGGGAGGGAGGGAGAGAGAGAGAGAGACATACACAGAGAGAGAGAGAGACTCTGGGGGAATCACTCAGTTAGTACAGTACTTGCCTTTCAACATGAGGCCCCCCCCTTTTTTTTTTTTTTTTTTAAGGCAATAGTTAGTCATCCCATCCCTGGAGAGTCAGAGAGAGATGGATTCCCAGGGCTTGCTGGCAGACTCTCATTGGCAAGCTCCAGACCAACGAGAAGCAGTGTCTCAAAAACAGCGTGCACACACCATCTGCAGAATGACACACGAGATTGTCTGCGACCTCTATCTGCATGCACACACAAATGCACCTGAAAAACACACGCACCCCCTGACATGACCACACATGCACACACACATACAGAACAGGAGAGGGGCGGTGAGGAAATAAAGGAGAAACTATACACTCTTTTATTATTCATCTTCCTCTAAGTCCAAAAGAGTAATGCAAAAGACTCGAGAACGCTACTTAAGCCACCCGATTTACGTCATTTCATTGATCACTAGTCTAGTAACCTTATCAAAGGAGGCAATTATGTTTAGGCTCAGTGTTCGTCCCTGGCGGACACCCGTGATGGCTGCTCTCCTGTCTAAGTGCGCGCTCTCCAAGCAATCTGCTGACTCATCTCTTCCAGAGCCTTGTCCAAATTCCCAGGAAACCTCCTCTTTCCAGAATCTATTCCCAAATCACCCTTATTCCATTTTGAAAAACAAGGAGAGGAGCCATGCCTTCTTGACTTCCGACCTCCACATCTTTTCCGCTAATGATTCATGATGAATGACTGATTAGTTAACTGATTAATACCTGCTGAAAATTTCTAGACAGCTCAAGTGAGATTACCAGACAGACACGAGACAGTGGGTCATGAACACCAACTAACATTGGTTCTGTGCAGTGTTCCAGCCCCCAGGTATGACTCACCAATTAGAAGAGAAATAAAAACAATAAAGTCATCCTGAAAGGGGGTCTGACCGCAGAGGAAACGGCACCTGGTTAAGGAGGCAATGTGTAAATTCAAGCAAGACAATGAGCAGGCTGCCAAACCTTTTGCAGAGTCACAGGCTCAGTGTTGATCTGTTTTGCTGAAAGGCCCTTTTATTTCATTTCCTTGCCATCATGAAGGGGAAAAAAAAATAGCGTTGGGTGTCACAGTTTCTTCTGAGCTCTGATCGCACTACAAATACAGGGTCCAAGTTGAATGACAAGTCTTTAGATACGCGAAAGAATTTTTAAAATAAGGGGAGCTGCTTTAGTTTCTGCCTGTAGGTATTTAATTTAATTCTTTAAAGTTGTTGTTCACAGACTATGCTTAGCATTATCGGTCACAACAGAACCCAGGGCGGAAGTGACAGAAGGTCAGGCCACAATGGTCCTCCCATTGAAGGAAGTGTCAGTATTAAATTGGAAAGGGTTGATATGTGTTGGGAGAATCTGAGAAGCAGCACCCAGCCTAGGGAAAGGAAGTCTTGCAGTGTGGAGGCAGGTTATATTCTGTCAGGACATGTTCTAACCAAAGACTAGCAGATCCTCTATGGCCTGAATGCTTGCCCGCGAAGATGAAGAGCGGGATTCTGAGTGTGAGCCTCCCACTGCCCTCAGGTGACCAGCTGGTGGTGATCTGGTGAAGCCCCACTTGCTTTGCTCCACACTTCTCCACAGAGCTCTTACGACAGCCTTGGCGCTCCTCACTGGGCTCATCACTGGGCTCATCAATGCCAGAAGCAAACCACAACCCTCAGGTCTCCTCCTTCCGCTGGACTCTCATCCGGACAGTTTTATAACACTGCCTGTTTTCTATCTCTTACTTCTCTCCTAAAAAACATCTTGGGGGTGACTTCTGAGACAGTTAGTCATCATCAAGTCAGCCCACTACAACTTGGCCAACATTTCCTGTAATGGCCAGTGGATGTGCTACATTTTTGTGGGTCACGTGATCCCTGTGGTGACTAATCACCCAACACAAAAATAGCTGCATAAATTAATGCATGTGCCCACACTGGTCCTCAGGTTTGCCTGGCCAACAAACCTTGACGTCTGACTGTGCAGTAAGCTCCTGAGCAGGACGCCTCATAGGAGACGGAAGGTGAAGAGATGAAGGGCCAGTCTTTGGATACTCCTGGTTTTAGGTACCTCTGTTGGGGCCACAGCCTTTCTTTGCAGGAAGATTTCTGGTGGGCTGTGCCTCAACCCTGAGGGATTCACGGAAGAGAGGCCACTATATACACAAGGCTCTCTTAAGCTTCCTTCAGCCTCTCCCGAGTGCCCGTTCTCCCTGTCCAGAGCAGAACCCACATCGTGCCTCTAGCCAGCCTTTAGGAGATGCGCAGTGGAGGTGGAGATGGAGGTGACAGATTGGTGCAGGCACGAGCAAGAAGAGGGACAAAGGAACAAACGTGGAGAAGAAGAAAAATGACTAGGGATCGGGGAAGTGTCTCGCTTGGTAAAGCACTAGTCTTACAAGTGTGAGAGCCTGGGTTTTAGACCTGGAGATTCTGCCTGAAATGTTTAGTCCAGCGGCCTGAGCCTGTAAGTTCAGCAAAGGCCAATGACGGATCCCAAGAAACTCGATGCTTGACCCACGGGACAAAACTCCAGGCCACTGAGGAAACCCCGTCCCAAACAAAATACGGAAGGCACCTGAGGACGGACCGATAGGTTATCCTCTGACCCTCATGTGTGAGTGGTCCATGTATACAACTGCAACAACCCCTAACAGATGTGCAATAAGTGATTAATTAATTAACATGCCTGTGAGCCTCCCAAACACTTTACAAAAACAGATGGCCCCTACACTCGTTTACCAACACCTGCTTATGCTTTCAAACTCCTTGGAGATGACCAGTCTTTTTTTAAAAAATATACTTTATTAATTTATTCATATTATATCTCAATTGTGATCCCATCCCTTGTATCCTCCCATTCCTCCCCTCTCTTACCGGTCACCTGACTTTTCTCTGACCAATGAAAACAGTCATGTCTAGCCCCTGACTCCCTTGTTGCGGGACAATTCTGTGCGCATGCGTGGGCTAGCTTTCCATGGAATGAGCTATTTACTCCTAACACTCAGAGCCGAAGGTGGACTAGGTGCCCTGCGGACCCTGCGCGGATGGATGCTCAGAGCCCACACCTGCTCTCTTCTTCTGGAAGGAACTTGGTTTGAAATATTGCTCATCAGACTCTACCACCCCTAGGTTCAGGCACTACATAACTTCCTAAAGATTTCGCGGATTTCACTTTCCTCACTAGCCCTGTTATTATTCTCATGATTTCAGTAAGAAGGTATTTTCCGCAATTCCATGCCTGACAGTTCTTCCGTCTACTTTCCCCCCTCTGATGCTCATCTGTATAGTGTCCTTGCCTTTAACCCATCTGTTACGAATTATTTTGGTACCCTCTAAATCTCACTCGAGGCATCCTCTTCCCTCTGTAACATATTATCTCTGCAGTCCTTTCCGTTTGGCATCTCAGCACAAGGCTTTTGGTTTCTCCAACTGAAAGGGCTACATCTCTCGTGATATATAGGCATACAGAGCAGCACCAGTCTTGGCCTGAGTCTCACACAGCCAGCCTCACCTCTTTATGATGGAGAAGGTCTCTGTCAGTCTGCAGGGGCTGAACAGAGCTTCCAGGGTCACATCGCCGATTAGCAATGCCTTTTGTCTTGTGAATTTTCATTGTATATTTTCGCTGTATGTGGTACTTGGTTAATTAAGAACGTTTTCATACAACTATACGCTGGATATTGAACATGTTCCCCACCATCTTTTCCCCTCTTTCTCAGTCTTCCTCCTCCCACGAGTCACCTTGCTCCTCTACACTGAGCTACTCCTATCTTCATGTCACATGTACATGCATGACTTATGCATCTATGTAACATTTAGGAACCACGGGTGATAAAACGCACTCTCTGTGTCTTTGTGAGACTGGCTTAGTTTGCCTAATGGGATAATCTCCAGTTGCATTCATTTTCCTGCAGATGTCACGACTGCTTTCTTCTTAATGGCTGAAAGCCTTCAATGTGTGTCTTTGTCAGTTGCTCTCTCTCTCGCGCTCTCTCTCTCTCTCTCTCTCTCTCTCTCTCTCTCTCTCTCTCTCTCTCTCTCTCTCTCTCTCTCTCTCTCCCCTCCTCCTCCTCCTCCTCTTGCTCCTCCTCCTCCTCCTCTGTGGCCAGACACCTAGGTAGGTTCCCTAACTGTTGGGAATAGAGCAGCAAGCTGGAAGCATTAGCATCTCTGTGGTATGCTAATTAGCAATGCCTTTGAGGACAGAGCTCCTTGGAATCCTTCCTCCCCACCATTCTTGTCACTCACTCTTCTCCTGGGGTCCACCTTCTGCCATGATGCTTCTGATCCACCTTTCAAGGGATCCTTTGATTCTCCCTAGGCCTTAAATGGTCAGCATTTTTTTCCAACACTCCTACGACTGGTAGGTGCTCTGACAGGCCTGTGTTGTCAGTGTGCACATTCTATGCTGATACACAACATCTATTCCCCAAGGAACCCTATTGCCCAGAGCAGTTTAGGATCTTTGGTTCCATAACCCCGCTTAGCATGGCTCCATCTGACAGTGGCTTTCATCTCCCCCCTTCCCCGCCCCAAATTGGAAAATAAATAAACTTGGCAGAATTCCTGACTGCATTCTAGGACCAAACACTTAAAGACACTCTTGATGGCACCACACTTGAAAATGCCCTCTTGTCGTAGCCATCTAGGCACATATGGCCACCAGTCATATATAGTCACAAGCCCCTACTCTACAGTTCAGGACCTCCTCTGACCCCCAAGCCTCCCAGCGCCGAATGGCAGTCTCCTAATGCCTACTTATATTGATCTGTCATTCAGAGTGAAGAATGAGAGCAGAAATGGGGCCTTCCCATTGGCCAAGGGACAAACAAGAACTTTCTCAGGATGGCCATAGGCAAAGACACTCCTCCTTTTTGTAAAAGCATTTTACTCCAAAGAGATTGGCATAGTAAAATTGGCTGTTTGTGTTTATCATGCTCTTCTGTGTGAGTCTAGGGGCAAGATACACTCCGCAACACTTTCACCTCAGCTTCCTACCACCGCCCACATTGTTGTTATTGTGGTTATTATTGTTATTATTATTGCCTGCTTTTGTGTGAACATTCAACATGAGGGTTTTTCCCAGACCAATGAGTTATTCCCAGACCCAGGTCAGCAGGTAGGAGAACTGCCATAACCCCCTCACAACCTACATCAGATCTCTGGAATCTACATAAAAAGCTGGCATGGTGGGGTAAACTTTTAATCCCAGCACTCAGGAGGCAGAGGCAGGTGGATATCTGAGCTGGAGGCCAGCCTGGTCTACAAAGTGATAGTTGCAGGACAGCCAAGGCTACACAGAGAAATCCTGTCTCCAAAATCAGGAGTCACAGCTTGTATCTGTAACCCAAGTCCTGCGCTCCTACAGGAGATGGGAGACAGAGACAAGAGAATCACTTGTGTGTTGCAGTGGCAGTGGCAGATATAACAAGAGAGACCCTGCCTCAAAAATAAGGCAGGAGAGGACAGACTCCAGAGAAGTTGTTCCCTGACCTGCATACGCACCTTGAGGTATGAGTGCATCTACACCCCCACAAGCAGAGATGAAAATGTCAATGACTCTCTTTGTGGACTTGAAGCTCACAGTGCTGTATTGTATGCTGCAGACACTATGTTCTACAAGTAGGATTTGCAAAGAGACCCCTTAATGAGTCAAACTGGTTCCAAAAACAGTGTAAAACTTGCTGGAGGCCATTAACATACCTAAGGGATGACTGTCAACTTGAAGTGGCGAGGGTGGGGGGTTGTTCATGGCACTGTGAGGGTAACTCTTAGCTGCTCTGAGCTCTTCCTGTGTGTTATCACAACTCTTTAAAACACAGGCAAGAAGCACACATGAGCACAGAGAGGCGATACCTGCCCAAGAGCACACAGCTACCAGACTGGAATCAGGGACACTCTTAGGAGTGACAGTGCCAGCATCAGCACTTGGTAGTGCTACAAGGAGACTTGGGGACAGTGTTTTCCTGTAACCAACCCTCCAGAAAGGCCATTCCTTCCATTGAGTTATTCCCTAGAGCTCTTTCAAGAGAGGAACCATTTTGCTTTTAAAGCAGAATCGGCCCAAGGTAGCCCAGGCTGACCTGCAACTTAGAATCTTTCTGCCGTCACTTCCTGGGTTTTGCCCGGATAGAGGGGTAGTTGTCAGTCCCTTCCTTCTTCCTGGAGCGCCCCGTTTGAGTCCACATTAGTCCTGTAATCTGGTCCCGCGTGGAGTGCAGCCTAGGGGATTTTTGCATTTCTACATGTAAACTGGGCTTCAGCTCAGCATCTTCGGGTTTGTTTAACGCGAGTCTCACAAAACTGTTGCACACATTCCCCATGTACCACAGGTCAGATGCAGGACCGGAGAGAAGAGGCCCCAGGTGTGGAGTACCACCCCGAGGAGATCTGGGCACTGATTCCTCTTGCCATCTGCAGACATCTTGGCATCACAAGCTTTGCCTTTGAAGTTCCCACTGTCTTCTTATCTTACCTCCACAGTGGCTGCTTCTTAATAGAAACCACTAGGTTCAGGATATCCCCATTTTCCTCAGTGCGTCTGCCTTTGCCCTGCCTGGGTTCCTGGAACACGCCAGCATTTCTGGGCTGGCGTCCCTTTGCCCCTAGTCCACACGTGGGACGCGTCTAGAACAGTAGAAGGCAAAGTCATACTGCAGATAAAGTTTCCTGTCAGTTCACCTGCTCCCATGGTGACCCTTGACTGACGGTTCTCGGGAATATGTGTGTGAGTACACGGCGCTCCTCTCCCTTAGACGGAAGCGCCCCTCAGCTCTGTGTCTCATCCTTCCACTTCCGGGTTGAGCGCCATCGCCCATACCGATGTCTAGCTTATGGCACACCCCGCCGGCTTCCTTCCCTTTTCGGTATAGATCTCCGTTTCTCTCAGCCATCAGTCACAGGCATTCTGCCCCGTCTCTAAGTCTCTGTCATTGTCTCTTAAGTCTGCTGGGATAAGTACCCAAAATTGGGCTGAGGAGAAGGCAGGTAGCAATTACACGTGGGGCTGTCTGGCATCGAGCTAGGAGCCTCGTAGATAAGAGCTTTAATCCTCCTCACCACAGTTATGCTGTGTGGGATGCTCTTGTACAGGAGGCATCTGAACTGCATACAATCTGTGTGTTGCTCATGGCTTCACAGCTGCTCAGTAGGCAAGCTGAATGCTGTACACAGCCCCAATCCGGTAGCTTCACGGCCGCCCTGTGTCACCCGCCCACCGTGGCCTAGACTTTTGCTTTGCTCAAGAACGGATGTGCGGAATAAACCTGTAGATATCTCTGAGATACCCTTGGTGACGTGCTGGCCTTGCTCCCTGTTCTACCGATGGACCAGCAAGGAGAAACCGTATCTCAACAGAAGCAAGTGTTTGCAAAACACCTTTTCCTCCCCTGCTGTCTCTTGCTCATAGAGAGCTGGGCGATGGCAAGGCTGAAGCGGGAGTGGGCGTGACTCGCTCACAGGCTGCCAGGCAGGCTGCGAGCTCAGAGAGGCTTCGCAGCTTTGCACACAGAGAGTATGAGGAACGAGCCCTGCAGAGGTGGCACGCTCAGGGGCCACAAGCAGGTGCCCTTCTTTATCCTCCCAAAACTATTTCTGTGCCATGGTGTAGACAGCTGTAATCCCCCACGGATAGCAGAGGTCTGTTTCTTCTAGCATTTGACAAGTAATCAAATATTGTTACTTTGTGTATGTGTTCATGTGTGTAGGTATGAATACATGTGTGCGTGCGCGAGTGTGCACGTGTGTGAGTATGCGCACACACGTGTGTGTGTGTGTGTGTGTGTCTGTGTGCGCACGCGCGCGTGTGTGTCAGAGATCAACACTAGCTGTCTTTCTCAATCATCTCCTTGAGCTAGCTCACTACCAGCAAACTCCAGGGGTGACTTTGTCTCTGCCTCCCTAGGGTTGGGTTACAAACACATGCTGCTGTGACCTGCTTTTCTTTGTGGGTGCTGGCAACCTGAACATAGGTCCACATGCTTGCATAGCGAGCACTTTATCCACTGACCTACCATCCTCCTAGATCTCACCACTGTTTTAACCTCGGGGGAAAGAGATAGTTGTCTTGTTTTGCAAACATTGGGGGTTGGGAGTGGAGGGGTAGTCAGACCCTATCAGGCACACCTAGAATATAAACCTAATAGTTTTGGGGGTTTGTTTGGTTTTGGCACTAGGAATAGAAGGCAGGGCCTCTCGCATGCTAAGCAATCCTTCTGTCACTGTACTGTCTCCAGCCCAGTAGTAACACGTTCTTACTCTCAAAGCCTTTAGGGTATGGTCAGAGTAGAGCAGCCCAGTCTTTCAGCTGCAGAGAAACTTCCTCTGCAGCTACTGTGGTGATGCCTCCCCGTTGCTGTCCGGATGCCACTTCTCATCCTCTCTGGAACCCTTGTCTGTGGGGCTGTTTTTTTTTTTTTTTTTAAATCAGACCCTGGTTGGGATACGTGGTTGTCCCACATCCTGAGGACAATATGTCAGCTTTGTTACTGTCTCGGTGACAATTGAGTGAATCGTCTTCCACAAATGACAAAGTAAGTACTTGGTTTCTAGAGACAACCATGACCCTCTGAAACGCCTCGCCCTCCCCGCCATTCACCCCATGCCAAGCTGTCCTGTCTGTGCTCAGGACTCGTCCCTGGCTATTGATTGAAGCCCGGGAACACGCTAAGTGTGCACCTGCTGTCAGATGCTCTGGCGATGCTTCCGCGGCCTCCTGTAAATTTCTCTTTTCAGGCTGAGCTCACATTCGCGTGGCTTAGTATTAAAATAGATGCTTCCTCCTTAGACAGATCTCTGTCAGGTGGATCAATCTGAGAACTCCTGTGGCATTTTCATAGTTGGCGCCTCTCCCCACATGAGCCCTGTGCTCTCTAGCCCTTCTCAATCATAACTCGCTGACGAGCTCCTTAAGCAGGGCCACAGCCGTGTAACTAGTAATTAGTGTCCTGTCAGCTGGGCGCACAGGCATTTGTTCCCAGCTGACACTAGCAAGCCCGTCATCCACTTAAAGGGCTAACACCTTAGCATCGTGAGGCGTTTCATCTGAAATACCCAGTTATGAAGAAAATCCTTCTTAAAAAAATAATAAAGTCATGTGTGGGTGGAAGTCCATAGAACAAGTCAAAATGGGCATAAAAACGAGTCTGTACGAACCCATCGGCATAGATGGGTTTCAGAGCTGGCACAGACGTCTACTATAAATCCCCACGCAAACCTTCACTTTCTGATTAGAGGACAGAGCTGTTTCAAAGACAGAAGTCAGAAAAAAGGGTGGTACTTTGAGCCTGGCTTTCTTTATTCGTGGTTAAAAATGTCTGTAGAGACGGCTTAGTCCACGAAGTACCTGCCTTGTGAGCCCCAGAGCCCGGGTTCGAGTCCCCTGAAACTGTGCAGAAAGAAAGAAGAAAAGAAAACAAACTGGGCATGATGGTGGATACTTGAAATCCCAGAGCTGAGAAGTGGAGGCAGATGGATCCTAGCAATTGCTGACTGGCCACTGCAGTCTAGTTGATGAGCTAAAGGTCAGTGAAAGACTCTGTCTCAAAAGAAAATAAAATACAATATAAAATTACGGGTGGTACCTGTCCTCTGGCCTCCACATGCAAGCACATACCTGTGTATGCACATACCCAAACATATGCATGCACACACACATGAGAACTTACACACACACACGTGCACACACACACACACACACACACACACACACTGAAGCTTACACATACACAATGAAGCACAGTAGCTTTTGGATACATATTCTGAAGCTAAATTCATATAATTTGAACTGTAGCTATGTAGTATTTTGAAGGAGCTATTTATTAACACGACTACAATTCAGCAAAGGAAAACAGATCACTTTCAAGAAGCCAGCTATGAAGAAAGCCACCTACTTCCTTGTGGAAGCTGTTTGATCCCGAATAAGCATAGAAACAATAGTTGTCTTTAAGAAATGTACGCCACCTTTCGTTTAACTTCTGTTCCCTCAAAAATGCTACCAGAGTCATGTGTATTTTTAGGTTTTGTTCTGGGGTTCTGCCCCGAATTGAAGATTGCTACACCTACTGTGCCTCCTGCCTCAGAGTGAGTTAGCAACGACAAATTCACACTTGCAGGGAAACTGATCAAGCTCTGGGAAGGTCAGCTGCCACCGAGCACAACAGCCAAGTCTTAACCAAGGCGTCCTGAGCAGGTCACATTTTTCTCCCCGCACAATTTTGAGACAGTGCTTGTTCACCAAGGAGAAACAGCAAATATGCATGTTGGAAATTTGAAAAACAAATATGTCAGAAAGCATTTTATGCATCGTTTAAAATTATATTTAAACAGTTCCCTGGTTGTAAATTAAAGAAAGGAGAAATTATGTGGCTAAGCTTTCATAAATGTCAGACACCAAACTCATAGAAATTAATAAATACAAATCAAGGACAATTTATCTTTTTTTCATTAAATAAAACAGTAATTCATAGAGTGCAAATGAGAGCCACAGACACACATTATTAAAGAGAAGGGTGATCCTCCGTTCCAGGAATATTTGTAGCACATTAGACATGTTGCCTCAAATGGACAGGAATAAATTAGAAATAGCATGTATATTTTATGACATATTGATGATGGTTTTTCTCCCTTTTTTAATCCATCCCTCTTCTCTCTAAGTTTAACCCTTCACGTGGGGGAGGGGAATGCTACCACTTTATGTCACAAACCAGTTCTGGAGGCACGGAGGCTGAGAGACTGAAGAGGCAAGACTCATACACTTAGGCAAGACTGGGGGATGAAGCGCTGGTCCTTCTCATACTCTTCCTGTTTGCTGACCTGTGCAGCCATCTAATCCTGCTTATATTTTTGAGGAGTCTGGACAAAGGGGCAATTTATAGTGGTGGCTTGTAATTATCTGGACCAGCCTGTAATCCTGGGTCCATCTGGGGCCAAGTAGACTGGAAAAGGGACAAGAAGAAGATAGAGATGTGTTTCTCTTTATTTTAAAAAGTAGCCTTTTCAGATCTGTGGTGAGCAGTTAAGAAGGTCTCCCATAGGCTCATATAGTTGAATGCTAATTCACCAGGGAGTGAAACTTTTGAAAGGATTAGAAGGATCAGGAGGTGGGGCCTTATTGGAGGAGGTGTGGCCTTATTGGAGGAGATGTGGCCTTATTGGAGGAGGTGTGTCACTGGGGGTGGGCTTTGAGGTTTTGAAAGCCCGTGCCAGGCCCAGTGTTTCTTCTTCCCTCTGTCAGTGGATCAGGCTATAGCACACTCAACTTCTCCAGCACCATGTCAGCCTGCATGCTGCCATGACCACCCACCAATGATCATAAGGGACTAATCCTCTGACGCTTTAGGCAAGCCTCACTTAAATAGTTCTATTTTGTTGTTGTTGTTTTGTTTATGTTTTTTATGAGTCCCCTTGGTCGTGGTGTCTCTTCACAGCATAGAATAGTGACTAAGACAAGATAAAATATATATATATACATACATACATACATACACACATACACACATATACATATATATACAATTTAGAAAATTTGGAAATGGATTAAAGGTAAAAAAAAAAAAACAAAACCAAAAACAAAACAAAAAAAACCAGATGTCTTTGTCTCTTCTGTACTGCTGAGATAAAGTACCCTGACAAAGGCAACTTTCAGGAGAGTTTGTTTTGGCTCAAGGCACAGTGCAGCCTAGAGGGAAGCCAGGGCAGCAGATACTTGAAGCAGTCAGGGAAAAAGCAGTGAGTGCACCTGATGGCTCTCGGCTCCCTTTCTCCATTCTGTGCACTCTACTCCTCCAAGGCCAAGGAATGGACCCACCTATAGTAAAATGAGCTTCCTATGTCACTTAGGGTAGTCACAGTCATTCCGCAAAGGCATGCCTAGAGAGCTGCCTCCTCAGAGAGCTAGCTGTCAAGTGGATAGTTAACAGTACTTCTCACATCCGAGAATCCTCCAACATCCAACTACTCAAAAACAACCAATTTTGTCTTTTTTGTCTGCGTGTGTTTGTTACAAAATGCATACCTTATAAAATATTATAGAAGTATCCTTCACCGCCTTTTCTGGGCTTCTCTTCTGCTATTCCCTTTGCTGTTGTTTCTCAGGGCTCCACTGGTTAAGCCAGCCCCTTCTGTGGGACATCTGGGTTGTTTTCAATGCGTTGATAATGCGGTAACCGCTGTCCTCTCTGCTCTGCTTCTCACTCACCACACTCTCGTCCAGAGCATTCTCCGTGGCAGGCAGGGTCTGAAGAGCCAGGTGGCTTAGCACTTGTCACCAAGCTTATGTTCCATCTCTGGAATCGTCTTGCTGGAAGGGGAGAACAGACCTCTACCAGTTGTCCTCTGACCTCCACACATGCACTGTGGCATATGTGTACACACACGCTGAGATGCACACACATAAAAATAACTATTAAAAGTAAAAGGGGGCGAACGGTGGTAAAAATGACAAAATTCATTATGCTTATAAGCTAACAAAAGAAACACAGTAAAAATGCACATATAATGCACACACACACACGCACATGCACACACATGCACATGCCCACTTGCAGGTATTGATAATGTGATGTAAAGAATGACAGGATCTCTTGTTTCACATGCAGTGTACAGAAGGATGTCTGACAAAGGGACATGTGGAGGAGCTGAGCAAGTGGGCTTGGCTGTGTGCTGCAGGCATGTGGTGAAAGCCAGCCTGCAGGGCCAGGGCCATGACGTAGGAAGTGTGGCACGGACACTCTAGCACCTGTGGAAGCAAAGGGATGAACAGGAGGGGATGCAGGGAGCAATGGGCCTGAAATACAGGCTCAGAATGCAGAGGGAAGTGTGGGAGGAAGGAGGGGAGGGGAAGGAAGTGTGGGAGGAAGGAGGGGAGGGGAAGGAAGTGTGGGAGGAAGGAGAGGGGAAGGGAGGGAAGTGTGGAGGGAAGAAGGGGAGGGGAAGGGAGGGAAGTGTGGAGGGAAGGAGGGGAGGGGAAGGAAGTGTGGGAGGAAGGAAGGGAGGGGCAGGGAGGGAAGTGTGGAGGGAAGAAGGGGAGGGGAAGGGAGGGAAGTGTGGAGGGAAGGAGGGGAGGGGAAGGAAGTGTGGGAGGAAGGAGGGGAGGGGAAGGAAGTGTGGGAGGAAGGAGAGGGGAAGGGAGGGAAGGGTGGAGGGAAGAAGGGGAGGGGAAGGGAGGGAAGTGTGGAGGGAAGGAGGGGAGGGGAAGGAAGTGTGGGAAGAAGGAAGGGAGGGGCAGGGAGGGAAGTGTGGAGGGAAGGAGGGGAGGGGAAGGGAAGGAAATATGAGAGGAAGGAGGGGAGGGGAGCAAAGTGTGGGAGGAAGGAGAAGAGGGAAGTATGGGAGGAAAGAGAGGAAGGGGGAAGTGTGGGAGGAAGGAGTGGGAGGGGAGGGAGTGTGGGAGGAAGGAAGGGGGGGGCCCTGTGTCAGCTGCCAAGACACTAAAGTAAAAATGGTCCTCTCAGTTTGAAGTGGTGACACTTACAGCCTGGCTTCGTTGAATTGAGAACAATCCATTAGGTAACAAAGCAGAAGCAGTGGCTTCAGAAATAAGATAAAGGAAACTCCCTTCTATTCATAATTTATATGGTTTTTTGAAAAAAAAGTCTTTATTTTTGAAAAAAATAAGGAAGATTAGTAGGCGAGGGCACATGCCACCCAGACTGACCTGCATTCATTCAATGCCTGGGACCTTCGCGGTTTCAGGAAGGAGAGAACCAAGGCCTCCAAGTTGTCTTCAGAACTCCACATGCACACTGCGGTGCCCGTGCGCCCACACGGTCACATATGCACATCCCATACACACCCACACGGAGAAATTTAAAAAGAAAACGTAAATGAAGCCTAAGTAGTTCTTTTTACTCCAGTGTCATCACATTTTTGCACTGAGAATGCTCTTTCTCTTTCACTCTGATGGTGTTTATAGGTTTTGTAAGGAATATCCTAGGGTTAAAGGAGGACTCCATTTAACTGTGAGTGGTGTGTCCAGGGACATAGGGACAGGTAGCATGTGGTGGCAGGACCCACGTGTTCTTGCTTTCCTTAGGACGGCACCACTGTATTCGTTAATAAGACGTGGTAGTATGCAACGGCTTTTTCTTCCATTTACTTGTCCTGGTGTTTGAGACAAGGTCTTGCTGGCCTCCTGAGCACCCCTGCCTCTCTGCTTTTATTTTTTTAATTATATTAGCTCATAAAATGAATTTGACAACTTTTCTACTTTTTCAGTCACTAAAAATAACATATTAAACGGTAAGATTAAAGTGCCCATGACACTGTCTGGGCCTTTGGTCCCTTGGGTGGAAAGCTGGGCAGGGATCTACAGTGCGTGAAGGCAGCATTTCACTTGGAGAGTCTCTTGCCTTACTGATTGGTTACGGGCGTGGTTTTGTTTTGTGCCCCCCACCACTACCACCTCCGCCCCGCCCCTAGTGTATAGTGCTTGTAGGTGCACATATGTGTAGAGGCCAGAGGTCAACTTTGGTTGTCTTTCCTCAGGCCATCCAGCGTGTTTTTTGAGAGATGGTTTGAGAGCTCATGAAGTAAGGGAAGCTGGCTGGATCCGTCTGTCTCTGCCTCCCCAGTGCTCGGGGTGGGTACAGACACATATCACCATGCCTGACTTCTTTGACAGCGGCTCTAAGCATCAAACTCAGTGGTCACGCTGGCCAGCAAGCACTCCCGACTGGCCCCTCTCCCCGGCTCCGTTAGTGATGCCTTCTTATTCCCCATTTTCTCTCATATCTGTTCTCTGTCTTCCTCCTGAAAGTGGATTTCCCAGATTCGTTCTCTCTCCAAACAGCTATCTAGGACTGACAGTCGGCGGCACCAAGAGACAGGTGGACGTCAAAGAGGGAGACACATCTATGCTGCCTGTTTCCCCCACCTCCAACTCTACTAGTGGCTGTATCTTCTGGGGTACAGTATCGCCTGTACCCCAGCTCTCCTTCATTTCTCCCATTAATCCAACTCAGACAAGTGACTCCAGTTTTGGCGCACACCTTTAATCCTAGCACTCAGGAGGCAGAGGCAGGCGGATCACTGTGATTTCGAGGCCAGCCTGGTCTCCCAAGGTTACACAGAGAAATCCTGTACAAAAACAAAACAAAACAAAACAAACAAACAGCAACAACAACAACAAACCAAATGACCTCAGTTCTTACACTGCAATGGTGACTGTCTTCTAGGGTCCTCCGGTCCTGGGGAGGTGGGGACAACAACTTTCCACGGACTAATCTTCGTACGGCTTCACCACCTCTTCTTTCCCTCTAAAGCCTCCACTGCAATGACTGCTGCCCAAGAAACTTTGTTTATCAGACTGGCCCTGGCTTATTCTGGGAGGCCATGCTCGTCTACAAACATATCAGCTACATTTGGGGGTTCTAGTTAATTGCTGACATACAAAAAAAAATGCCAGACAGAATGCTCAGTTAGGAGGTTTAGAATCTGCACTCTATCAATAATTACATTCTCTCTTTCTATAGCATATATTCAATATTCTCTCTCTCTCTCTGTGTGTGTGTTTGTGTGTGTGTGTGTGTGTGTGTGTGTGTGTGTGTGTGTGTGTGTATCATTGTCTCTCTGTCTCTGTCTCTCTCATCAATCTTAAAAACTGTGACATGGCGCTGGAGAGTTGGCTCAGCACTTGTTGCTCTTGTAGAGGACCCAGTTTCAGTTCTAATCACTCATATGACTGCTTACAAATGTCTGTAGCTCCAGTCCCAGAGGGTCTGAATCCCTCATGTGGTGCACACACATGATGCACACACATGCATGCAGCCAAAACAAACAAAACGAACCTATACATTTAAAATAATAAAATTAATCTACTCTCTTTTAAATGTGAGCTGACTTACAGTAAAATATGTGACATCATGACATGAAAAAAATGACAATGATATGAAAAAGACAATAACATTGGTTGCTGATGAGGAGAAAGCTGGATACTTGGGCCAAATCTCTCCCCCACCCCTTCTCTTACACACACACACACACACACACACACACACACACACACACACACACACAGAGAGAGAGAGAGAGAGAGAGAGAGAGAGATTATAATTGCATACAAAATCATACATTTTGAATTCTGATCCATGTGACTGATTCTAAGAATTAAATGTTAAATAGTTTAAGAGAACGGTTTCTGGGGTGATGGCTGAGTGGCCAGGCGTCTGCTCTTCAGAGATTCAGTTCCCACCACCTACGTCCAGCAGCTCCCAGGGGTCTTTAACATCTCCATGGTATCTTACACCTCTGGCCTCCACAGGTGTGCACACTACACACAAACATGCACCCTCCTTCATGTGCACATACCCCCACACAGACCTGCACCCACACTCAAGTGCACATATTCACACAGAGAGTGCACATTTACACTCATGTGCACACACACACACACACACAGACATGCATACTCACTCAAGTGCACATACCCACACTCAGACATTCATCCACACACACACACACATGCATCCACACTCATGTGCACACACCCACATACTGACATGCATCCACACGCATGTGCACATATTCACACATAGACATGCACTTCTACTCATGCACATGCCCACACACAGACATGCACACCTACAGATAATTTAAAATAGTAAAAGAACAGCCTTCTTTTGTGTCTCTGCTGACTAACTCCTGATTTTATTGTCTTTATTATTTCTCCCTTTTTAATCTAAGTTTACTGTGTTCTTCTAGATCAATTATGTCAGCTTTTATTTAGTCAATAAACTTAAGGCTATTTATCTTTAAATATTGTGTTAGCATAGCTAAGTATGGCAGTGCTTCCTGCAGTCCTAACACGCAAAAAGCTGGAGGCAGAAAGATCCAAGTGTACAGACAGCTTGGGCTATGTAGTAAGATGCTGTCTGAAAAAATTTTAAATAAAATAAGCAAGTTATTCATATTTTGATTTTTGAAAAGTGTGATTCTTACAGTGTCTGTTTTTAAAAATCTTTTATTATTTACAACATTTACCTGATTTACTCACTAGATTAGTTGAATGTATCTTTGATTTTCTAAGCAGTCACTTTGAATTCTCTTTTGACCATTACTTTCTTTCTTTTTGGCTTGGGTTTTGAGACAGGATTTTACTGTGTAGCCTGCTGGGTCTGGAGCAAGCTGTGTAGACTGGGCTGGCCTTTAACCCACAGAGAGCTGCCTGCCTCTGCCTCCCAAGTGCTGACATGGAAAGAGTACCACCACTGCCCGCACAATTTGATCATTTGTTTCTTGTTTAAATGGATCATGACATGAGCTGTGGTTGTGGCAAGCTGACTCTAAAACTTATAAGGTAGCTTGAGATGGTTTATCTTACACATACTAAATTAAAATAAAAATGAATCATACTTTTGATTTCCCAGCACCTCCATTTCCTGTTGACTTTCCTGTTGGAGTATTAGCTCGTAAACATAAGTGTGGTAAAGTGTGCCCCATGTTTTGCCAACCCTGCTTTTTACTTGGCAGTCATTGTTTTATTACTATCAAGAAGATGGTGTTAGTTGCATAGGAATTGGAGATTGCTATCTAGTCTTCACAGCTCGATAATTACATAATTTGGTGCCTCACTTTGTTTTTCCTTCAGCATGTATTCCATCTGAAATGGGTCTTACTGTGTAGCTCTGGCTGGCCCAGAACTAACTATACAGCCCAGGATGGCTTTAAATGGTTGCAATCCTCCTGCCTCACTTAGCCTCTGGAGTTCTGGGATCTTAGGTGTATACCCCCATGCCCGGCTCACATGCTCTATTTATTCAAATATTGGTCTCCACCACCTCTCTATGTATTTGCCTAGTGTATCTTATTTTATTCCTTGCGTTTTAATATCCAGAGTCTTTTTGTAGCCATAGGTCTTGAAAGAAACATAGAACTCGACTTCTTAAAGACCGTATGCACTAGAAACGCAGCTCAGTGGCAAAGCATGCACTCAGCAGGCAGGGGTCGAGTCCCAAACAACTCTCTATTCTATTTTCATCTATGTTTGCAGGAATAAAATGTCCCAAGCAAAAGCACCTTAGGGGAGGAAACGGTTTATGTGACTACAGTTCCAGCTTACAGCCCGTCACCAAAGGGAAGTCAAGGCAGGAACTCCCCGAGCAATTCAGTCACGTTAATAGCTGCAGGGCGCTGGCGCACACCTTTAATCCCAGCACTCAGGAGGAAGAGCCAAGTGGATCTCTGACTTGAAGGCCAGCCTGGTCTACAGAGTGCAGTCCAGGACGGCTAGGGCTACTCAGAGAAACCCTGTGGTGGGGGTGGGGTGGGGCAGTAAGGGAAGGGGGAGGAGGGAGGGGGGGGGGGAAAAGGGGAAGGGGGAGGGGAGACAGGGATGTGAATACATTCAGGCTGCCTTGTTTGCCTTCTTTCTGCTTCTGTTCATACAGTTCAGGCTCCAGTCCATGATATGATGCCATCCACATTCAGGGTAGAGAGTTCACCTCAGCTAACAGTCAAGGCAGCCCCCACAGACACGCCTGCTGGCCAGCCTGATCTACGTAAGTCCCCCACGTCCCTCCTCCCCCTGCCCCCCCTCCCCTCAGAAGCTCTCCCCAGGTGACTCTAAGCTGTGTCAAGTTGACAGCACAAAGTAAACACTGTCCTCAATACAGAATGATGAGCAGAAAACAGAAGCTATTTTAAAATTTAAGTGACATGATTGTGTCCCTAGAAAACTCAAAAGCTACACAAACAAGAATTAAAAACAAAAACAAAAACAAAAAACAAACAAACAGAGGCCCTGGCATGTGTGAGTGAGTTGGGCACGTCCATAGGACATAAGACCCACATGCAGAAATCGATGGCCTTTCTACACAGCCAGTGAATCGGTGGGAATGGAAACCTTCAGATGCAATTCCACTCAGTGTAGTTCTCCTAAACTCACACATTTAAGCATACATTTAACAAAACAGTACAGTATCGGTATCAGTAAGATGCCAAAAAACAAAACAAACCAACAACCAAATACAATCTGAGTAAGCAGAGCACACGGTGTTGATGGGCCAGAAGGTGCAACATAATACAGATTTCCATTGCTCTAAGTTGGAATACAGGCTCCTCCTACTCCATTTCTAACTGAACTGATGTCACCCAAGGTCATGCTAAAACTGACATGAAAAAGGCGAAAGAAGGTAAGTAACAAGCTGGGAGAAGAACGTGGAGGTGACAGTCTACTTAATTTCAAGACATACGGCGACAAGACCCGAATCTATGGGAGTGCACATGGAGGCATAAACAGCTGGGTGCGTACGAATATGTCGAAGCAGTGTTCACAAGGTGAGCCGGGGAAGAAGAGGGCTTTTTCACAAGTGAATGAATAAAGTGGACATATAGGCAGAAACCAAAGCAAGATAAAAAGAAAACGGACAAAAAAGGAGGTTGGAAAGAAGTGAAGAGAAGGGGAAAGGGGAAGGGAAGGAAGGAGGAAAATGGGGGGAAGGAGAGGGAAGGAGAGAGAGAAAAGGGGGAGGGAAAGGAGGGAAGAGGAGGGAAATGATGGGAGAGGAGGATCAAATAAAATTGAATGTTGACCTAAATTTCACACTTTGTACAAAAGTTAATCCAGAATGTATCATGGACTTAAATGTAAAACTGTTTATAAAGCCATGAATTGTAACACACAAGCACCAAAAGCTAGGGTTGAGAAGAAAACTCAAATTTGACACCAAAAGCATAATCCTTAAATATAGCACATATCAACTGTAGCTCCTTCATGTTAAAATGTTTCACTCTGGCAGGGACTCTCTTAAGAATGAAAAGACAAACAACAAATGGGAAGAGAATGTTTGCAAACACACATCGTACAATGACTTGCATCTGAAATACGTACAGCATCCCCAACGTTTAAAGACCCAAGACGCTTCACTGGAAAAAAACCATACAAATAAGATACACTCATGAGCACACACTACACACACACTCACACAGGCACATAAACAGGTACATTTACACACATGTGTATGCACATACATGCAGATACACACACAGGCACATTCATATACACAGCCACACTCAACACACAGGCACACTCACACACACTCACTCATGATTAGCCATTAAGGAAACCAAACCAAACCACAGTGAGACAGAATTGTCTCTCAGAGTAATGAACAGTTCAAGAAACTGACCATACCACATAATAGCAAAAAGGTAGGGAAACGAAATCATTTGTACATCCCTGCCAGGAATGCTAAATGCTACAGCCACCCTGGAAAACTGTTTGGCAGCTTATTTTAAAATTAAACATACACTTTCCATATGAATAGGCAGTTGTACCCCTGAGTGTTGGTCAGATGAATAAAAGTTATAACCTTGAAGAAATGTGTATATGAATGTTCATTGAGGCTTTACTCATGCTTAACCCAGCCCCGGATGAAAGCTGTTCAACTGTCCTTCCATGAACAAATGGATTTTAAAAACATGGTAGATCATACCCAGGAAAGAGAAGAGAAGAGAAGAGAAAAGAGAAGAGGAGAGAGAGAGAGAGGGAGGGAGGGAGAGAAAGAATAAGAATGAAATATTAATAAATGGAACAAGAGAAAAATGATACATACTGTCTGAATCCATTTATATAACATTCTTGAAATAACAAAATTATAGAGATAGAGAAAAGATTAGACGTACAGGGACTGTGGCAAAGAGGTGAGCAAGGCTTTAACACTGTAAAGGAGGTTGCCTTAGGGGTATCTCCCATACCTCACCCTGCTCACCACCCTTCAGAGAGAGCGCTGGAAGCTGCCTGAAGATCTCAATTTGCAGGGGGTTCCTATAGGAATCTTTCATGCTTTGCCATCGAGTCAGCAATACCAGGGAAATCCTTTGAGAATGCTGTTAGAGAGGGCCAGCAAGATGGCTCCGAGGTAAGGGTTCTTACTACCACTTCCGCCAAGCTGAGCTGCGTTCCAGCAACCTACATTGCGGAAGAAGAGAAGTGACTCCTGAAACTGACTTCTGAACTTTCATGAATATATGTATAATGTGCGTACATGTGCGCACATGTGCACATACACACACACACACACACACAAATAATAAGTAAATAAATGTAAAACGAGAGAGAGAGAGAGAGAGAGAACAAAAAAGCAACCTTTTCACAGAAACTAAAAAAAAAAAATCTTCAAATCCATAACCAGGAATCCATGATATTGATCATTAGAGACAATTACTGTTTGGCTCCACATTTATTGCATGGACAATAAAATTATTTCCCTTGTTAATATAGTAGTCTGCATGCTACATTTTAAAGCTCACTCAGGGCTGGGGAAGACATCTCAGCTGGTAAGAGTACCTGCTACAATAAGCCTGCCCGGGCAGGTTGGGTCACCAGAAGCCACATTTTAACCTGCTGCAGAGGCACCTTCTGGAATCCCAGCATTCCTTCAGGGAAATGGGAGGTGGAAACAGAAGAATGAGACACTCTGCTCAGAGACAGAAAATGGAGAGACCCTACCTCAGCACCAAAGTGGAAGGAAAAAACAAACAAAAACCATTTCAGAGAAGCTGTCCTCTGACACTCACATGCACACCATCCCCCACCCCAACACACACATAAATAAATGTGTAATAAGTAATTTTTGAAGTTCTCCCAACTCTTAAGAATTATGTAACCTCTTACCCCTTTCTGGACTAGAGGACTGGTTAGAATATTGGTTGGAAAATTATCCTGAAAGCAACCCGTCTTAAATCTTAGAATTAAGAAGTTTTAAGATTGCTAAATATTAATACTCTCTAGAATCTAATTAGGAAAAGGCTCAGTGTTAAACTAATAGCTCTCTGATTACAGGGGTTAGAGAAGTCTTTCTACACTGTTACTCATTATAAATGCTCACCAGGGCTTCAATTTCCCTTACCTTCACAATTCGCTGGACTCCAAGTCTCAATTTCAGTATTTTTTGCTCTCTCTCTCTCTCTCTCTCTCTCCTCTCCTCTCTCGCTCCTCTCTCTCTCTCTCTCTCTCTCTCTCTCTCTGTGTGTGTTTGTGTGTGTGTGTGTGTATCCATGACACAGCATACCTACAGAGATGAGGACATTTTGAGTTTTCAGGAGTTGGTTCTCGCCCTCTGCCATGTGGGTCCTGGGATGAACTTCACCTTGCCAGGCTTGGCTGCAAGCATCTTTACAAGCTGAGCCATCTTGCTGGCTCTTTACTTCATACTTTTATTACATTTATTGATTTTGGAGACTCTCGCTCTCCAGTATTTTACCCTTCTTTAGCATTTCTTCCCTTTTCCATAAGCATCCCTCTGCTTTCTAGCTGCCTGCGGAATTGCAAATGTTCTGGTCGGTCTTCAGTTTCCCTCTTCCCATTCGGAAGCTATACATTTCACATCCTTACTGTGTTGCACTCACATTTTAAACATGTACAATTGTGACTTTCCGTTTTCCATTTAATGAACTATCAATGAGTTATTCTTTATTTAGACAGGGTCTTGCTATGTCATGGGCTGGCTTCGAACTGCTCATCCCCTGCTTCAGCCTTCCCAATGCTGGGGTTCCAGGTGCGCCTTTCTGCCTTTCCACAAAAACTTTTAAGTTACTGTTTACTGCCCTCAGCACACCAAGAGGTGTAATTTAGCTGCTTATAGGCTAAATCATGATCTTTCTCTTCTGGAGTTTAATTATTAGTCTCTATGGCTAACTAAATGATATCCACGTTTTCTTTTTTTTTTCAATTTCTTGAGACCCGGTTTCTCTGTGTAGCCTTGGCTGTCCTGGACTCCCTCTGCAGATCAGGCTGGCCTCAAATTCACAGCAATCCACGGGCCTCTCTGCCTCTGCCTCCTGAGTGCTGGGATTAAAGGCATGCACCACCATCCCGGGCTCTGTCGTTTTCTTTTATCCATCACCTCCCATCCTGTCTGATTCAAATCCTGGTTCTCACTTGCTCTGAGAACCTAATCTTTCTATGCCTCAGTTTCCATGCAGTAAAGTGGGATGCAAACAGTGCCGGCCTCGTTGTACTGTTGCCTTAGCTAAGTAGACACTATATTCTCAAATCACTTGGTTACTGGATGGGGGCGGGGCAGCGCCGGGTGGCGGGAGGAGGGGGCCAGTGCTCCTGGTCTTCCATTTGTGTTTCTTCCCAGTGAGAGTTCAGTTCTTAGGACAACGCGGGTAGATTGGAGACTATTCTATAGCAGTCTGAGTTGTTAATGCTGATAGTAGATGGATTGCCGCCATCAGCTGTAGGCGACTTGCCTTGTCTCTCTAGGAGCTTTGGGGATGCCTTTTGCCGTTGGTGCTTCCCAACAACGTGGCCCAATCTCTACTATTTGGGATTTGATGTTAACTTTTAGTTTGGGGACCTATGTCTTCAATTCTTGAAAATTCTTGCCCGGTTTCTCCTTAAGTGTTGCTCTTTCGTATTTACTTTCATCGGTTTCCCCTTGGAACCTTCTGTAGATTTACCCGGAGCCTCTACTGTCCAAGACTTAAAATTTATTTCCCATAGTTTTTGTCTGCCTGTGCTTTTCTGTGTGGACTGCTGAGCACTAATTTCCACCCCTGTCTTTGGCTAATACTTTATTCTAAATAATGTAATTTTTGTTTCCAAAAGGGTTTATTCAGTCCTTTTTTACATGGACTTTATCTGAAAAATATGCACTTATTGCTGTTAATTTCTAAAAATAATTGTTCAGTCATTAAAAAAAAAAAAAACAACCCTGCATTCATAGGAATGAGTAAAGTTCAAGCTTTTAACTACATTTTGGAAAAAGTAATATTCAGCTTTTGTTTGTTTTTTTTTTTTTCACATTTATTTATTGTATGTGTATCTGTATGTAAGTGTGAGCATGCTGCCCTGGCAAGCATGTAGAAGCCGCAGAGCAACTACTGGGGGTCAGTTGTCTGTCCCCATTATGTGGGTCCCAAGGCTCAAAATTGGTTCACTAGGCTCAGCAGCAAGTGCCTTTACCCACTAGGCCAACTCTCTGGCCCTACAATAGCTATTTTAATAATTCCATTTAACTTCATCATGTAAAAGTTACTCCACCCAGTAATAAGGATCCTTGACAGATGTGTCTTTGGTAGGGCTTTCTGGTCCATCAGGCTAGTGCATCCTCATTGCGGGCACACGCTAAGAAAACCACAATGAAAGGGCACAGGCAACGCAGGCCTGTTTTGTTTTGTTTGTTTGCTTGTTGTTCAAGACAGGGTTTCTCTGTGTAGCCTTGGATATCCTGGACTCGATTTGTAGATCAGGCTGGCCTCAAACTCACAGCAACCTGCCTGCCTCTGCCTCCCGAGTGCTGGGATTAAAGGTGTGCGCCACCACCCATGGCAGTGCCTTGGGTTTTAACTAAAGCACTTTGTTATTTCTGCTCCTCCAGGAGCTTGGGCTCATGTGTCCTTTAACTCAAAGGAGTCTAAGGTCCTCAAAAAGTCCCATGTCACGTGATGACTGAGGACCAGAGTCACCTCTAAAGTGCTAGAGGACAGATATCATGGTGGATATTGATCTCAACTCCACACGGCGAGGCAGGCTCGAGGCAGCCAATGAGGGGTGACAAGGGCCATGGGATTGCTTCTTATGAACCACACACTAGGATCCCCTTTCTTGTCAGGAGTTACATTAGTCATAGCAGTGACGTTCCTAATTTCTATGACAAATGCCTGACAAAAGCAATTTTTCTGCTGGATCACAGTATGGACAGGTACAGCTAATCTTAGCAGGAGCATGAGGTGGCTGATCACGTGACACCTGCAGTCAGGAAGCAGACAGGTGACACTGGCGCTCAGCTCGCTCTGTACTCTTTATTGTGTCTGGGACCCACACTCATGGCATGGTACCATCTTTCAAGCTGGGTCCTCCTTCACAGATAAACCTGTCTGGAAGCATCTTCATAGACAATCCCAGATGTGTGTTTCCTTGGTGATTGTGAAGTCAGTCCAGTTGACAATAGAGATTAACTTCCTGGTTCCTAATACTGTTCATTCCAGGAAATAGCTTATGCTGTGGTATATTCTTATATTCTCTCTCTCTCTCTCTCTCTCTCTCTCTCTCTCTCTCTCTCCGTCTCCTCCTCTCTCTCATCTCTCCGGCTCCTCTGCTCTATCTCGTCTCTCTCTCCTCCTCTCTCTCTCTCTCTCTGCGCGTGTGTATATATGTGTGTGTGTATCTGTCTGTCTGTCTGTCTCTCTCTCTGTGTATATGTGTGTGTGCATGTGTGTCCTTCTGTCTCTCTTTCTCTGTCTCTCTCTCTCTCTCTATCTTTTTCTCCCTGTCTGTCTCTGTGTGTCTCTCTGTCTCCGTCTGTCTGTCTGTCTGTCTGTCTCTCTCTCTCTGTGTCTCTCTGTCTGTCTCTCTCTGTCTCTCTCTGTGTGTCTCTATCTCTGTCTCTGTCTGTCTGTCTCCTTCTGCCTCTGTCTCTCTGTCTCTCTCTCTCTCTGTCTCTTTGTCTGTCTTCCCCCCCCCTCTGTGTGTGGTGTGTATGTGTGTGTGTGTGTGTGTGTGTCTGTCTGTCTGTCTGTCTGTCTCTCTCTCTGTCTGTCTCTCTCTGTCTCTCTCTGTGTGTCTCTATCTCTGTCTGTCTGTCTCCCTCTGCCTCTGTCTCTCTGTCTCTTTGTCTTTGTCTTTCCCTCTCTCTCTCTCTCTCTCTCTCTCTCTCTCTCTCTCTCTCTCTGTGTGTGTGTGTGGTGTGTATGTGTGTGTGTTTCTGTCTGTCTGTCTGTCTGTATGACTCTGGCACAATGCTCACAGTAGTAATTTCCCCACACTGACTACCTCCCTATGGTCCCTATTTCCTCCACTTTATATCTACACCAACTTTACTAATGAGAAATAGTTTTATTTCGGAGCTGAAAGATGATACATATGGGCATAGACATAGATAGTTACATGGCAATGAACCAGCACACCCAGGCTCATATACCCGTCATCAGCCTGGGCCAGCACAGCTGCCTCCTAGCTTCTTCCTGTAATATTAGTAAAAAGTCCACAAATAAGCAGATATTTGGTCCATGTAGAACCTCCCGAGATAGCCCTACCCTGTGTAATGAGTCTATCACTAGTGCAAACATTTTAACTTCTGACATGTTATAAACGAATCCAGCAACCCCACAGACCATTATGCGTGCTTAAGAACTTGGTTCGAAGGGCCTGAAAGACACAGGAAGACAGCCAAAGGAGCTCTCTGTAAGTGGGCAGCTTTCCCGGAGGGCCCACAAGGAGAAAGAAGCAACAGATTAGTCAATCGGCGTTCTTTTAATAGTTCTATTACGCTGTCTAATTGTGAGTGGAAAGTCCTATGACTTCATCAGAGGACTGAGCACTCAGGTTGGAAGCGTTGACTCAACTTGCCTTCTTTCAAAAACACCCAAACACGAGCACGCTCTGCAAGCCCTTGACAGCTAGGTGAAACTCCACTTACAAAGCTGATCTTACCTACAAAATCACAGTCAAGAAAAAGCACAAATATCTTCACACGTTCAGCTTTACCGACTACAAATACTTCCTTTGTGAGGCTTTGATAGTGACCTAGCCAAAATGATGCAGTCAAAGATGACAGAGGTGGGATTTGAACCCCGAATCTCTCTGACTGTAACATTTAGCTCCATGTCGCTGCGACACAGGAGCTCCAGTTCCTGATGGGTAAGAACGGAAGCCAAGGAAAGAACATGCTGGGACTATCACTGGCGTGTCTGTACAGATGCGTAAAGAACATTTTTGCGATATAAAAGTGAGTAAGGTAAAAAGAATTGCCTTCATCTTCACTCGGGATTGCTCAGCTCCGGTCACATTTACAGTGTTTACACTGGTATGCAAGCATCCCCAAGTCACTGCCGCTAACTCCTTGGCCTCAGCTAAATTGATTTAGTGGCATCAAAATGGGAGCTGCGAAAAGAGCTAGGAGTCTCTACGCTCTCTTTGCTCTCTGCATCCAGATGTGAGTGGGTGGGAGCTATTTTTAAATCTCTGAATAAGTAAATTTGGGGAATGAACCTTGTACAGTTCAGTGTTTTTCTTCTTTTATTTTTGGCATGTGTGTACACGTATGCGTGCATGTATGTGGAGGTCCAAGGTTGACACCTGGGGTCGGTCACTCTCCACCTTGGTTATATACAAAGGCAAGGCCTCCCACTGAAGCCCGAGTTACCATTTTGGCTAATCTGGCTAGTAATATGCAGGCATTATGGGCAGCTTTTATATGGGTGTTAGGGACCTAAACTCTGGTCCTCTTTTGCCACTGAGCCATGTCCCCAGAATTTCCCCTCTTCATTATTTCTTATGGACTTCTCAGGAATTCTTCCTAACTGAAGATCCAGCAGTTACGTGAAGTTATGGAGTCAGCCTGGGCAGGCAGGCGGCTTGCTGTCCTTGCCTCAGTTGCCTTATTCTACATAGTTATGGCAACAAATGAGTTAATGTATGTACTATATGTAGCATAGTGCCCAGTAAGTAGTATAAGATTAATACAAATGAACAAATATTCCACCCAAGGTGTCTAAGGTCCTTCAGTATATGGAAAGAAACTCAATCCAGACATGAGCCGGGAGTCGTCACTGAGCAGCTCATCCCAGACCTGCCTCTGCCTCCTCTGTAGGGAGTCAGACAAACTAGGTGACCATCAACTTTCATGGCCTCTCATTGCAGAAGTGGGCACAAACCTAGACCTATCTGGGTAGGGGGAACTTCACTGAGAAATTATCTCCTTCAGATGGGCCTGTAGGCAAGCCTATGGAAGAATTTTCTTGATTGATGATTAATGTGGGGGGGCGGGGCTTGACCCACTGTGGATGGGGCCACCCCGGAGCAGGTGATCCTGGGTTGTATAAGAAAGCAGGCTGAGCAAGCCATGGAAAGCAAGGCAGTAAGCAGCACCCCTCCATGGCCCCTGTTTCCAGGTTCCTGCCTTATGTTCCTGCTCCTGTCTTTCCTTCATGATGGACTGGAAGGTGAAATAGACTCTTTCCTCCCCAAGTTGCTTTTTTGTTGTGGTGTTTATTCTGGCTGTAGATACCTAACTAGGACAGGAGATAAATGAGATGATAAGTGTTTATGATTAGTAATAAAATGCAAGTCCAGGAATGGTATTTAGATGTTCAAAGATGGTAGCAGGGAGGTGTGTGAGGAGAGTGAGGCATGGACCCTGAAGACATCTGGGACTAGAGCGTTTCCATATTTGTTCCCAGGTCTGTCATGAGGAGAGGCCAGGAAGCAAAGTAGAGGGAGAGTGGTAAGAAATGGGACCAGGGAAGTGGGGTGGCCCCCCCCCATTAAAATGAGATAAGAACCATGTATAGAGTCTGAGCAGAGGACAGCGGTGATCTCACCCCTCGGAGAAGGCTTACTGAGGCCGGTGTGGGACAATTGGTTATAAAGGGGCAGAGAGAAAGTTGTACTGGGAGGCAGCTGCAGTGCCCAGGAGAAGGATTTAGTCTATGTTGCAGCAACACACAGGATAAATAGTGGCCAGGTCCCCCACCCCGTGTGTGTGTGTGTGTGTGTGTACATGTAAACGCATGTATGTACTTAGGAACAGTAGCTAAGTGGTTAATGAGGCTGTAAGTCCTCAGAATGGATTGATAAAAATGGAACCTATTTTATTTCATTTCAGACGCCTGTCTGTGTTCTAAGAAGAGAAAGAAAGGAAGTGGATTTGAGTGGGTGGGGAGGTGGAGGGTCCAGGGGGAGTTGGGGGAAGGGAACCTCTGATCAGATATATTGAATGGAAAAAACAAAAAACAAAAACAAAAAAAAAAAACAAAAAACCTCTATTTTCAATTAAAATAACAAAAGGGAACCCAGAACTAGAATGTTGAGATCCAAAGTCATGGTATTCTGTTCAACACAGTAGTGGCTGATACTGATTGGCAGCCTCACCTCACCACGGCTAGAATCACCCAGAAGACACACCTCTGTGTGTGTCTGTGGGAGAGTTACTGGGCTAGGTAAACTGAGGCAGAAAGACCCCCCCCCCCTCTAACTGTGGGAAGCACCAGCCCATGGGCTAGGCTCCCAGACTGGAGAGAGTAACCTGAGCACCCTCTTCACAGGTGTCTGTCACAGACAGGGCTTCCTTGACAAGGCTCAATAGTAGCCCATGCTACACACACCTTATTTATCTATCCATGGACATGTGCCTTGACAGTTGTGAATAAGAGATCATTGGGATGCAAATGTCCCTTTAATCATCTTGTTCAAAGTTTCTTTAGATACTTACTAGTAATGGGGTGTTAAAAGTTATTTTTTTATAAAACTGTGCTTGTTTCTCTTAGTTTCTCTCTTAACCTGCCTATCACACAAATAATTTATATTTGTTTATAAAGCTTTATAACACAATCTTGAGAATTTTAAGTCTCTATGTTATCCTGACTCCCATCTTTGTCAAAATCCCCAAGTTACTTGCTTTTTAGTTCTTTCTTTGCTCCAGATGACTCTTCATCTCTCCTGCACCTCTGCCTGTGGCTGAATGCCCTGCCTCCTCTTCTAACTTCTCCTCCCCTGGCTGGCAGGAAGTCCAGCCCTATTCTTCCCTTGCTCAGTGATTGGCTGTAAGCTGCTTTAATTGGCATACAAGGGGACAATTGGGGAGCAGAGGTTATATAACATTGATACAGGAGATTCTCAGAACAAGGCTTGCAGCCAGAAATAGGGGATACAGAAAACAGCATTTGAGTTACACAATAACCTTATGCCAACATCTCCCCTTTTAGTCTAAGAAAATGTTCTTTCTCTTATAATAACAAATTATATGTAATATAACAATTATGAAAATTATTAGGTAAGACTTACATTTGTATATTTAACATTCTTGGGTAAAGTATTTTAACTATCTCAGTTTCTATCATCCTAAACAATTTAAATTTAACTATGAGACGAGACTATAGCCATCTAGTCTTCAACCCCAACAGAGACTTAAAAAGGAATAAATATCACGTACTTATGTAGGAAGTGCAGGCAAGCAGCTTCCAATAATATAGAAGTTGGAGTAACATCTTCAGCCTTCTATCTCAGAATATTTGACAGACTTTTCTGCGAAGCTGTAGTTATAAAGGACTCGCCTACCCTGTCCTGGCAAAGCTGGGCAGTTGACTCTCTTATATCCAGTTTGTCCAGTTTTGGACAGTATTCTGTCTGTACTTGATGCAAGGGCATTTTCTCACCCAGTGGTTAGGTTGCTACATAGGAAGCCTTTGATGCTCTTTGACATGGAATGGAGATACTGCCAGAAGCAGACCTGTCTCCCTGTCAAAAAAGCCTTAAATTAATAAAATATTTAAACGTCCTATTCTGTAGATCTCTGAGGTTTTTGAAGATCACATATCTATCTTATCTCAATTGCTTGCTCCTAGCTATTTTTTAGAAATCTGTCAACTAGGAAGCATGTTTTTGTAATTTACCAAACTGGTATATAACATAACTCTGAGCTTGATTGTCTGACTGCTAATATGCATTTCCTAATTATCCTAAACAGTTGGCAATAGCAGCTTTCAAAAGGACTACAATTTAACATTGCGGTTTTAAGAATTATATAGGCACAATAGCATACTGTAACAAAATATAATCTTAAATCTGTATCAACACATAAAGATTTATACCAATGTAAGGTTTTTGGCTTATTAATGTTCTTTCATCTAAAAGTGGACTAGAGTCTTTTGCTTATTATTCCTATAACCAACCCCTTTAAAAAATAACAACCATTTATCCAGATGGGTGTGGTGGCGCATGCCTTTATCCCAGCACTTGGGAGGCAGAGGCAGGCAGATCACTGTCAGTTTGAGGCCAGCCTGGTCTACAAAGCAATTCTAGGACATCCAAGGCTACACAGAGAAGCCCTGTCTTGGAAAACCAAAAATAAAAACATTTATCACCCAGCAAATGACCAAAAACCATCCACCCCCTCTTGGGAATTGGGCATAGTTTTCTTAAATTGCTTCCTGCTGATTTGGAACATAGTTTTTGCTTTTTGGGGGCGCCCAGAAAATTAGGACATTGTCCGGTCTTAAGAAAGCTGGCTTTATCTTTTGTTGTCCAGTCCCTGCATGCTGAGAAAGTTCAGAGCTTAACTGAAGTCCTAACTGGAGATATTTTTAAGTCTCAGTCCATCTCAGAGCTGTTCCCATAGGGAGGGATCAGCAATTATGTTACCTGTCCTGTTTCGCAGTTTGAAGTCATATAAGTATAGACTGATTTAATTTAGCAGTCTCTCTTTTATCTAGGTCTGTTCCATTTTGACCTCTCACAAAGAAGATGTGTAATATTACCATCACCAATGAACATACAATCATTATCATATTGAAATCAAAACAAGAGAGTATGGTTCCAAATATCTTCTTCTGGGCTCTAGGGCACCTGTAGTATTAGGCCAAGCTGCTACCTGTCCCCCCATGAGAGGGCCTCATGTCTAAAGGGATAAGCTGGGTGCCCAGAGCAATTGATAAGGCATTTCCTTTTAAAATCAACTTTAAAGTCCTTTAACCATACCCTAGGCATCTCGTACCCGGATCTTTATATTTGTTGCAGCTTTTTTCATCCCACCCCTTTCTCCACACAGGATGAACATGTACTTTTCTGCCTGTATAGTCTCCTGTGTCTCTTTGTATCTGGCATGACCACCACCTGTCCCCTCTGATAGCGTCTCGCATTTAAAGGAATAAGGTGACGTCACAGAGCATCATGACACCTCAATAGATTTTAGTTGTGGGAGTCATGCAGCTTGCATGTTCACTCCCAGCCTAACTTTGGGTCCTCATATTGGTTAACAGAATATCCATTTTAGGCCAAAATGCTTACTGACACCAGTTTTCCTTTGGGAGCTCCATTTTCTAAGGAGACTGGCGGGCCTTTCAGGGCAGTGTGACACCATCTTCTTACATAAACCTAAGATTGTAGTGTATCCATTCTCCAGATCAGTAAGGACATTATTGTCCAATATTAAGAGAACACTTACATAGAAACTTTATAGAAATTGTTGTCATTTTGAATCCTAGATGGTCTTTGTAAGTAGCTCATCTTTTTAATTTTATTTTTATTTATTTATTTTATTTAATTTATTTTTATTACATCTCAATGGTTATCCCCCCCCCCTTGTATCCTCCCATTCCTTCCTCCCTCCCATTTTCCCCTTACTCCCCTCCCCTATGACTGTTCCTGAGGGGGACTTCCTCCTCCTTTATATGCTCATAGGGTATCAAGTCTCTTCTTGGTAGCCTGCTATCCTTCCTCTGAGTGCCACCAGGTCTCCCCATCCAGGGGATGTGGTCAAATATGAGGCACCAGAGTACATGTGAAAGTCATACCCCACTCTCCACTCAACTGTGGAGAATGTCCTGTCCATTAGCTAGATCTGGGTAGGGGTTTGAAGTTTACGGCCTGTATTGTCCTTGGCTGGAGCCATAGTTTGGTAAGTAGCTCATCTTATCAGCAGGGGTCTTAGACCCACCCTGATTTACCGTGTAGACCAGGCTAGTCTAGAATTTTCAGAAATCCATCTGTCTCTGCCTCCTTTGTGTTGGGATTAAGGGGGTGTGCCACCACTGCATTGCTCAAATATTTTGTCTCAATTTCAAATAACTGTCATTCAAAACTTTCAAAGAGAGATCAAGTAAAGAAACAAGAAAACTCTAAATTTGGGGCCAGTAGTGCCCTCTCATACTGTGACATCGAAGCCTTGTACACCATTCATTGGGATTTAATTGTTGCTACAATGTATAGGCAGGGCCTTTGCAGAAATAGCTGACAGACATCTTGTAGCTCCAGCTGCTGCAACTTTTCAATTCTCTATCCAGAAAAGTTCTGCTTGGTCTTCTTGATTTCTCTCTTCTTTTGTATAACCAAGATCTTTAGGAGATCTCTTCCTGTCAAATCTGATTACTAGCAGTTTGGATGGACTACAGTAGTTTTTTTTTCCTCCTGTAGAAACATATGCTTAACCTCTTCCCCAGGGCAACACATTTCTTGTCTTCCATTTTGAATTTAAGATGTTTATATGCTCATCTAATTCAGAAGTCTTTTTAAAAATCCAATGTCTCTTAACAGGTATGCTACTTGTCTTATTTAAAAATTTTTACATCAATAAATCATTATTTAATCTATATCTGGGGAGATATTATATTCCCCTTCTGTTTTAGAACCACATTTAAAAATTAATTGTTAGATCTTTTCATAATTGTTTGACCTATAGAGTTATAAGTTCTATATGGAACAGATTCTATGTCGTCATGTCTAAAAATTTGCTGTATTCCAATAGATATACACCCTGAAGCACCATCAGCCTCAATTTGCAAAGACATCTCCAAGACAGTCACTATCTCTTAACAAATATATAACCTTAAATCATGCTCTCCAGAATTTAAGCCAAAGGCCCAATGGAATTCTGAACATGAACCTATGGCATGGTGCATATATTTCAGTTCCCCAAACTCTGCAAAATGGAGCACACAAGCCACTGTATGACCTTGTTCCAATGCAACACCAAACAAAATCTGTACTATTACTTTAACATATATATCTTCATCCAGTAATTGAATCTTGAGAATTCATGTACAATATCCAGTCTGACCATCTCTGTCCAGCATCTCAGTGGGAGGCCATTTAGCAATTTCTTTAAGCCTTTATGGATTTGCCGCATCTAGAACTACTTCTTCTGGTGTTATTGTAAGTTCCAGATTAGATTTCTCTGAAGTGTCCCTATTTTGATTCAAAAATTCCTCCAACCTCTGTTTTTTTTTTTGTTTGTTTGTTTTTTGTTTTTTGTTTTGGTTTTCCAGACAGGGTTTCTCTGTGTAGCCTTGACTGTCCTGGACTCACTTTATAGACCTGGCTGGCCTCGAACTCACAGTGATCCACCTGCCTCTGCCTCCTGAGTGCTGGGATTAAAGGCGTGCGCCACCACGCCTGGCTTCCAACCTCTGTTCTACGGCCTTTAATTTAGCATCTATTTTTACAGTCTTTTCTTTCTCTGAGTCTGTCTTATTCTGATCTCCCCCAAAGAGAATCCACAAAACTGAAATCATCACTGAAAAAAAAAAAAAAGTATCTGTACACTCAGAGACACAAACCCAAATGGAATCCGGAAGCGCTGTGCCGCTGTGTCTTCCTGCATTTTCAACATAGAAAGCAATCTTTACTCTCAAAACGTCTCCCTAAGGACTTTACTTTCTTAGACCCAACTTCCCTTCTAGACCTTACCAGTTCAGATTCTTGGTGCTTCTCAGCTTGTCTTTGACCCTTGCTTCCAGCGACAGGCTTTTTTCCGCCTTCTTCACTGTTTCCTGACACCTTCCCGACTCTGGGAGGTTATCGGCTCCTCTGCCCTGCAGGTTTCATGCCTGTAAGAGTTCCTTCTCCAACGGATGTAGCTTCTGCCTTGGCTAGGAAAAGCCTGGCTTTGAGAAGCTTGCTTGTGTTAGAGAGCCACTTTTTTTGTTTGTTTGTTTGGTTTTTCGAGACAAGGTCTCTCTGTGTAACCTTGGCAGGCCTGGACTTTGAAGACCTGGCTGGCCTCGAACTCACAACAATCCAACTGCCTCTGCCTCTGTAGGGCTGCGATTAAAGGTGTGTGCCGCGAGCCGCCACCATGTCCGACTGAGCCATTTTTTTTTTTTTTTTTTTTTTAAAGCAAGTGTTTCCTAAAAGAGCTGCCTCTGTGGGGTTAATATGTATCAGTTTTTGTTTTTCTGTATCTGGCTAGAGGCCTTGCTGCTCTGCAGAGGTGGGAGTGGGGTTCTGTCTAATTAGGAAGCTGTGAGCTCCTGTCTTATAAATTGTGGTTCCTCTCTTTTTGTACAGAACTAAGAAACTCTTCTGTAGCTCTGTTTTCTACATAAGTTTCTGCTAGATTACTGTAAATTCTGCCCCAAGTTTGTATGCCATTTGTTAAAGATTAAAAAAAAAAAAAAACTGTGTTTGTTTCTCTCTTAACCCTCCTTTCACACAAATAACTGACTCTTTGATATTTGTTTATAAAGCTTTACAGCACAATCTTGAGAACTTTAACTCTGTCCTTTTTGTTGTTGTTGTTGTTGTTTTGTTTTTGTTTTCCTGGACTCACTTTGTAGACCAGGCTGTCCTCAAACTCACAGCAATCCACCTGCCTCTGCCTCCTGAGTGCTGGGATTAAAGGCGTGTGCCACCACATAACCCTCCATGTTATCCTGACTCCATCTTTGTCAAAATCCCCAAGTTACTTGCTTTTTAGTTCTTTCTTTGCTCCAGATGAATCTTCATCTTGCCTGTGGATGAATCCCCTGGTTGACTCCTCCTCCTCCTCCTCTTCCTCCTCCCCTACTTGGCAGAAAGTCCAACCCTATTCTCTCCCTTGCTCAGTGATTGGCTGTAAGCTGCCTTACTGGCATACCAGAGGACAATTGGGGAGAAGAGTTCATATAACATTGAGACAGGAGGTTCTCAGAACAAGGCTTGCAGCCAGATATGGGGGATACAGAAAACAGCATTTGCATTACACAATAACCTTATGCCAACAATGGGGTTGCTGCATTGTGGTATAATACTGGTTTCTGTCTTTTTGTGGGTTAGGTTTTGTTGTTTTGGTTTTATCTTGTTGGTGCAGCCATGCTACTTTATTTTATTTCTATTCTTCCCCTCCCACACACATTTTTTTTTTTTTTCCTGTGCTGGGAGTTGAATCTAGAGTCATCGGTGTGGTGGGCAGTTGCTCTACCACTGAGCCGCTCATCCCGCTTCCTCTTTAGTTTAGTTTTTTGGAGACGGGGTCTCACAAACTAGCCATGAGTGGTCTGGAATTTTCTATGTAGACCAGGCTGGCCTTGAACTGACAGAGATCCTTCTGCCTCTGCCTCCTGAGTGCTGGGATTAAAGGTCTGCGCCTCTACATGCCTTCCTATTTTATTTTGACAGAAGATCTCATTAAGTTCTCTCAGCTGGCTTTGAATTTGCAGCTCACCTTGCTGTCTTTCGTGACTCATCTGACCTACTTCCTGCCCCCAAAGTGTTTAAGGTCAACTTGCTCTTTATGGCCATTATAGTAGCAGCTTCCAATGTCTTTTCCTGAATTAGCCAGTCCCCCAATTGCAACCTTTGGTTGTTTTAACTTTTTTTCTGTGTTAGGTAAAACAATGATTTATGTGTAGGTTTACACGTTCCTTTTTCACTATTCATTTGTGGATTTCACTCTTCGGTCATCCCACGTGCCTTGCACACACTTCAGAGAAAGAGGGAGGGTGGAGAATTACTGGCCCCTGTCGAACAGCGTCTGTATATCTGCCCTTTAGCCCAACAGATCCAGTGGGGAGAGAAGCCTTAGGAACTGCCTCCAGTCCCTGGCTCTCTTCTCTCCTGGCCTAGCTTGGTGTTCAGGCTTGTTTACGCTTTGGTAAAGCTGGGCCCAAGTGGTTTTAACCTTTTTACATTCCACCGCTCCTGGGGGAGGAAAAAAAACGTGCTTTTCTGGTAATTTCAGCAAAATTCCCAGAGACGACTTTAATGGAAGTGACCATTCATCTTGGAGCCAGTCTCTGGGGCTGAGGCAGTGTGGCTGGGTGACTGGCATGCCCTGAAGGCCGCGGAGTCTGCAAACTTCTGGAGCTGTACAGACAGGTGGGATGATGTTAAAAGTCTGGTGTCCTGTTACCAACACATGCGTAAGATCATTATGAAGGCAAAACTAAGGATAGTTAAGGCTAAGTAACATAACTAAAAACAAAACAAAGCAATATAACAAGCGCCACCACCATCCTGAGGGAAAAAAATATATATAAACTAATAATTCTGGGTTTGTTTTGAGGCAAAGTGTCAGGTCCCCCAGGCTGCCCCTGAGCTCAGTGAACAGATAAGGGTGGGCTTGACCGTCTTTTGTCCTTCCTCCTGATGGGTAAGACAGCTGTTCACCAACATGCCTGGAGACTGAACCCAGTGGCTTTGTGCATGCTAAGTGAGCACCCTACCAACTGAGCTACATCAGTCCCTAGCCCCAAACTAGCGTGTGTTGTGGAGAAGGACCCATGTTTAAAATGTCAACTATAGTGATGCACTCTTGTAATCTCACAACTGGAGAGACAGAGACAGGTAGATCCCTGGGTCTTGCTGGCCAGATACCCTAGCCTATTTAATGATTTCCAGGACAGTGAGAGACGCTACCACCACCACCACCCCCACCCCCCAAAACAAAAACAAAACAAAACAAAAAAGTGCATGGCACCTGATGATGAACAACAACTCAAAGCTGTTCCCCAACTTCCACACACATGTTCACATATGTGCACTAGCATGCCCACACACGTACAAGGCAGCGGGAGTGGGCGTGGGGAGGAGACCACTTTCAAATTCTAAGCTGGAGCATCCCCCCTCTTTTTTTTTTTTTTTTTTTTTTTTTAATCTTACTCAATTTGGAGAAAGCAGTTGAGTTGACGAGGGGCCAGATCTCTTCCTCAGTGTAGTAGGTCCCTGGGGCTCAATGAAAGAATTCTTAGGACTCAAGGCCGCTTAAAATCTGCTGACCTCGACTGTCTACCAGAGACAAACATGAAGAACGCAGCTTGTGCAGAGACACACCGATCCTGCCCAGGCTTCGTTCCAACATTAAAACGAGAGAGCAGCAGCAAGCCATTAGGCAGACACGCCTGGGCGAGCCTCCATCAGACAGTGAGCCAAGCGCTACCTGCTCCAGCCCTGGCACCTGGCTGTTGTTACCTCTCCTGAATATGAGGCGTCGTTATAAGCTAGTCTCGCCCCACCTCCCTCAGCTAATGCTTTCATTCTTTCATCTGCCACATTTCCTTCCCGCCATTAGTTTGTGAAGTTTCCTGGATGAGGAAACTATTATTTCATTTGTATCCAAACTTTTATTTCATTTGTATCCCGGCTCCTAGGGCAAGACTCCAGATCAGTAAATAGTAATGAAATGAATGGCATTAGCAGAGAGAGAGAGAGAAAACACTATGCGGCCCTTTGACTACCATAGTAAGGACCTCAGATGATACACAGACACAACGGGAAAGTTAGGATGGAGGCTATGAATTTGACCTCGTAAACTTTTCTAGTATGGTGCCAAGGTAGAAGGTCTTCTGCATGTTAAGCAACTTTGAACCCTGAGACACACTCTGGGTCCTGATGATATTTTCACATTTACACAATGGAAGTGATTTGCAAAGCAGTGGTGTTCTCTCTGCTGTGTGACTAAGTCTCAGTCAGGGTGGACTCCCCGTGGCCTGGAGAGGTGGGTGGCTGCATGCAGAAAGGAGCATTCAGCCATCTGAATGAGTTTGACCCTTGAGACCCTCATGGTGGAAGGAAAGAACTGAATCTGAAAATTTATCGTTGGATCTCCTTGTCGGTGCCATCGGATGCGTGTGTACCTCCCCCCTACTAAATAAACAAATGTCCTTAAACATATGAAAAAAAATATCATAGACTGAGTGGCTTGAATGACAGACATTTGTTCTTCATGGGTCTGAGTGCTGGGAAGTTAGAGGTAAGGTGTGGGCTCCAAGGTGGGAGGTAAGAGCCTAGTTTCCCATGAGAGAGAGAGAGAGAGAGAGAGAGAGAGAGAGAGAGAGAGAGAGAGAGAGATTCTTCCAGGTTATCTTAAAATAGGGATTTCTATTATTTTAAGGTATTCATGTGTGGGGCTATGTCTGTATGCGAGGATGTGCATGTGTGTGCAAGGGCTTGTACAGTTCAGGCCAGAAAGGTCCAACGTCGAGCTGGAATTATAGCCAGTCATGCCTTCTTTATATGGAAACTGAGACTTGAACCTGGATCTTCTGCAAGAACAGTATGTGCGTATGACCACAGAGTGGTCTCTCCCACCTTTGGGTCTCCTCCCATGGCTAATCCTAGTGTGTGGTGAGGCTCCATTCGCGTGCTTTCGTTAACTTCATCCAAAGCCACATCCTAATGCCATCACATCAGTCGATGACCGGGGCCTCGGCAGGTAAGTAGGAGAACACGGATTTAACCCGTAGTAGATTGTGTCATCCACCAAGTCTCTGAGGTTTGTATAATCTTCAGTTACTTGTTTCAATTCTCAAATAGGTTCCTTTCCTGTTCACAAAGATAAAGTCCATGGACTTGTCAAATCATAATTGCTTCCTGGGGGAGACCTAAGAACTGTTGCCACATAAAACTGAGGGTCTAGTTGCATCGCTGAAAACTAACCACACATTTGGGCCAACTCCGGTTTACCTGTTTTTAGAGGTAACGGAATTGGGGGGGAGGGCTGGGGAGGAGTTCATTAGTAGATGAAATGCCTCTTGCCAAACAGGCAGTACCTACCATGGGGTGCAACAAACATGAACTCCCTCCACCTTGCGGCATTCGCCAGGCCGCCATGTGGGCATCTGTAAGAATCAGTGCTCTGCCTCTCTTCCACCCTGGCACCTCTCCAAGGCAATTTATAGGATCCCCGAGGCCGCCAAGAAACGGCATTTAGATAAATAAATCATAGCCTATTCCGATTTTTTTTTAGATTGCATTGAAATAATTTCTAAAGCATGATAGACAGCAGAGGGCTGACACTGCCCCCCTCCCCCACCCCCAAACCAGGGACACCAGACCCCCTCCCCCGACCCCAACCCAGGGACACCGGACCTCCTACCCTATCCCCAACCCAGGGACACCGGACGCCCTCCCACCCCCAACCCAAGGACACCGGCCCCCTTTCCCCGACCCCAACCCAGGGACACCGGACCCCCTCCCCCACCCCAAACCTAGGGACACAGACCCCCACTTTCCCCCCAACCCCAATCCTGGGACACCTCCTATCCCTGGCTGCAATCTCATCTCTTGTTGTGACTTTGATGAACCGTGGCTTCATGCATCCCTCACAGCCATGGTGCGGCTTCACAGGCAAGCCTAGAAGCAGGTGCAAAGTTCAATAAACAATAATTGAGGTTTATTAAACAGGAGATTGGTAGAATACAACGGAATCCCTTAAATTTGAAGATAGGAATGCCCCAGATTTAAACTGGAGCAAAAGAGAGCTTTGTGCTCTCAGTGCATCACCCTTAACCTGGGAGAGCAACAGACTCATTGCCATGAGTGAGATGTGGCCCAGCACAGCAATAGGAGCTGTGTATGGATGCTGAACTTTCAACTTAGGAACCTGTCCCGCATTCCATCTGCAGTCCTGTGCTCTGGGGCTAGAATGTCAGAGTTCAAGTCTGCTTTCTGGAACTTTAGGGAAAGTTTCTTGAGTTTTCTGAGCTTTGGTTTCCTCATCAATGCGACAGGGGGAATTGGACACATATTCAGTGGCTTGTTGAAGATTATAGTTAATAATTTCCAAAGGTAATAGTGTAGCTGGGTATAGGCTAGGCACCACAAACATTTCCTTCAGCTTCTACAACTGGAACCAGACCTTTCACAGGCCAGGTGTCTTGTTACATCAAATGATTCGGCATCAAAAAGAGGAATATGTGAGACAGGTTAAGAAGCTTTTTTAAAACTTTTCTCCATCATGGACTACAGCTAGCCTTCCCATAACAACTGTGAAGCCATTACATACATCTTGCACAAGCAAGAAAACACCCACCAACTCATGGTCCTCTTGAAATGTATGGCAGAGTCTAGGACTCCTGAAACACTTTGTTAGTAAAAAAAAAAAAAAAAAAAAAAAAGTGAAAATTAATAATGTAAGTGGGATCTTGTGAAGAATATTTGACTGTTAAGGAAACAAACTTTGAAAAGCCTCCGGGCTTTGGACCTTTCAATAGCAGCTGGCCTACCAGGAGGCCAGTGTTTGCTATTCCAGCCAGAACACAGGCTTCCAACAGACGGTCACTTTTCACATTCAGAGATAACCAATAATTAAGGGCCCAATTGAGTAAGGCTGTCCTTAGCCCTCATGAGGAGGTTTTGTTACATGGAAATAGGTATGAATATACTTAGAGGGCCATGTTGGAAAAGGCTAGCCAAAGTCCAATCCCTCTGGGATTTTTGTCTTGTGGAGCTATTTCCTCCCCACTTTGAGGTCAGAGTTCAACACTTCCAGCAGAAGTTACTAAAGGGCCTCAGCCCTGCTTGTTAAGGACACTCACAGAGAGATGATGAGGGGAGTGTGGCCTTCGACACAGGCTACATCCCCGACAACTGTGAATGTGGGTGGATTTAGACTAACTGCCTTGGGGGGGGGGCGGGGTGGTGTAAGGAGATGACTCAGCAGGTAAGAACACTGGCTGTGCAAGCCTGAGGATCTGAGTTCAAATCCAAGCAACCACGAAGAAAAGCTGGAATGTGGCCCTGCCCATCTCTGCAATTTCAGCTTTGTGGAGAATGGAGCTGAGAGGTTGGCTGGGGCTTGCTTGCTTCCAGCCCAACTCAGGTTCCGTGGGAGATCTGTTCTCAAGGGACAGAAATGGAGCAGAACACCCAACATCCTTCTCTGGCTTCTGGACATTGGTCAAACACACACATGGGCACATACACCATACACACACACACACAAACACGTGTACATACACCACATACCCACAAGCACATACATGTACACATATACCACATGTGTGCACATACACCACACATATGCACATACATACACACACAAACACACACATGTGCACATATAAAACACACACACAAACACATACATACACTTTAAAATAAAATAAGTAAGCTCGGCAGTGGTGGCTCACACCCTTAATCCCTGCACTCAAGGAGGCCAGCTTGGTATACAGAGTAAGTGAGTTCCAATATATGTAGAGAAACTCTTGTCTTGAAAAAACTAACTAACTAACTAAATAAATAATAAAACATAGAACTGCCTTTGATTCCCTCCATTCCTCCCCCTTCTCTCCTTTTTTAAGGTGATGGGCATGGCTGAGCCCAGGGTCTTGTGCCTACTAGGCAGTGACGTGCCACTGAGGAGCACCCTCCGCAAATGTCCGTGTCCTGCGCAGAGCTTTCTGCAGTGTTCTGTGGGGTGTACTGGGATTTGGGCTCAGCAATGTTAAATATACTTTGCTATGAGGAGGTTTCTTGTGCGCTGCAAGGTGGTGGTGCATCTTCGAGAGAGAAGCCAGGCAACCATGTCCTAAACCTACTTGGCTCAGACGCTTCTCTGGAGAAGCATCTGGTAGAGCCAGGATGTCCAGAACACACTTTTGAAAGCAGGACCACAGTAAGAAGTGTGAGTCGGCTGGAGTTCTTTCAACAGCACTTGGTGTCCCAAGGGCAGCCTCTGAACTTCTGGGCTGGGCAGTCTTGAACAACCTGGCTCCAGCCACATCTCTCATCACACCCTCTTACACTCACAGGCCTATGAGAAGGAACTATTGGTAGATTTTTCTGGGAAAGCTTTCTTGAGCCTCTGAGCATGCAGTGTCTCCTTTGCTCCCATACCCTCTCCATCTTAATCCTGTCACAGCATCCACTGCCCTAATCCATTGAGGTCGGGAGAGTGTGCTGCATCCCGTTACGGATGTGCCCAGCACCTACCACAGTGCGTGGCTCAGAGATGGCCATAAATATGTCTGTGGAGTTATGGCAACAGTAGTATTGCTTGACAGTTGACTAGGACCGCAGGAATGGGCCACGCTGTTAAGGAGCTATAACTATTTGCTTACTTGTACATGAACAGCAGTGTTCCTAGTGTACTCAGTCACCAAAGTCCTACTTTAGGGTACAACGATGAAACCAGTGTTATTGATTCATTGACAGCAGGAAAGCAGCGTGGGATATGAACTGGATGTGGACACAAAGGTGTCATTTTTTTGTCACTGGGTTGCTGGGATCCTATCAGATGGACATGGGCAGATGGTAGAATTGACCAGAGGAAAGCAAATGTGTTTCAGTTCTTGGAAATGGTAGCTAGGGCTCACGGTCAGAGCTGCTGTACAGTCTGGTGTTAGGACTTATTCACCACAGCCTTTTCTCGTTGGCATCTATAGAGCTTTCACCGAAAGCTTGAGGCTGTCACTCCAGTCATTCCACACACGTGGAGGCCACAGGGCAACCTTGAACGTCAACCTCAGTAATGCTGTCCGTCGAGACGCGGCCTCTCGCTGACCTGAAGCTTACCAGTGAAACCCGGGACTCCTCCCAGCTCTTCTGCTCTACCGTTGGGGTCACAATCAACCCAGCATTTATGTGGGTGCTGGAGATCAAACTGAGGTACTCACGATTGCAAAGCAAAGCACTTTGCTGACTGAGCCATCCTTCTGGCCTCTGATTGCCACACCCTTGCCCACTTTCCTCATTCTTCCTCTAGCATCTGAGTTGCTATTTATTTATTTATTTAGCAGGGTTTGTTTCTCTGTGTAGCCCTGGCTGTCCTGGAACTTGCTCTGTACACCAGGCTGGCCTCGAACTCAGAGATCACCTGCCTCTGCCCCCCCCCCCCACCGAGTGCCAGGATTAAAGGCGTGCGCCACCACTCCCAGCGCCTCTCACATTACGTTTATTTTTCTATTCCATCAAGTGTTGCTGGTGTGTCCACAGCCCCTACCCCGAAGATTCACTCTATAGAACGCACAAGTAAGACACAAGGCTGGTTGCACTATCAGTGCCCAGTAATGATAGAGGGCTAAAAGCAGAACTTGGCTTTCTCTAAGACTTGCAAAGAGTAATCTAGTCAGGCTTGCAGAGATGGATCCCAGGGTCTAGAAACAGGCAGAACAAAGACCTCTGCTTTGTCTGAGGTCACTACAGAAGAAGAACATCACTGCTCATGGTGAATGACCTGTATCATGCTATTCTCCAGTCCTGCTCACTTCCTGATTTTTTTCCCAATTTCCTTACACAACTACAACGGTGTTTCTGACCTCAAGTATTCACAGTGGAGTACCATCCAGGTTGGTGTTCTCAAAGACTTCTGCTTGTGACTTCCGGTCCCATCACTGTGAGGGGTGGGTAATTATGTGTGTGAGAGGGAGATTTTGTGAACTGTCTTTTTTTTTCTTGAGTGTGGCCTACATCACATCAGGCACTAAAGTCAGGCCCAACGTTCTGTAGCCATGCTTGCCGTTGGCGAGCTCTTGGATAAAGTCACAAAGCACACTTCACTACAAACTGGTCCCCCAAAGGGAGAGATGCAAGTTTCCATGCATTTTCAGTTTCCTTTTATGATAAATGGAAAAAATTAACTTATGGGAATCCATAATGCTGCAACTGTTGTTATTCTTGCTTCCGCAGAATGAAAAACTCTCCACGAAAACAAATTACAGTCTGATTTACAATAAAAATTAGAACGAATAGCGTTGTCTTCAGGCCACAGCCCTGTGCTTCAGAACTTTCAGTTCCTTGCCTGGGTAAATAAAGTTGCAGTCCTGATTTGGTGATGTAGGGTAGGTGTGTGTGTGGGGGGGATGGGTGCGAGCGCTCAGAATCACGGCCTCCCCTCTGTGGTGAAGCTGTGAGTATGCCACAAAGGCTACTTGTTCATCTCTTTTCCTTGTAAGTTTATTTTCTATGTTTTTGTTTGTTTGTTTGTTTGTTCTGCATGCAAACAGATTCTTTTGTATATAACTCACTTGGTTTAATTTTCTTTAAAAAAAAAAAGGCTTATTTATCTTTATTTTTCCCACCTGTATGTGCACTGTGTCTGGTGACTACAGAGGCTAGAGAAGGGTGCCAGATCCTCAGGAGCTGCGATTCTAGGCTGTTCTAAACTGTCATGAGGGTGCTGGGAATGAAATCTCGGTACTCTGCAAGTGCTCCTAATTGGCTCTTCAGACCTTAGACTAATTTTTTGGCTGACACTGAGGGACATTAATGACTCTGGAACTTATATATTAATTATGAGAGCTTTTAGAAAACGAAGGTGACTTTAACAAGAGACCCTCGTAGAGCCTTTTGCCAAGATAAATAATTTGCTCCCCCTTTCCAAAGCCAAATAATTCAATGGATGTTAAAACTACAGTTTACCATAAAGATCTGATTAATTGAGGAGAACCATAGCTGCTGATATCTGATACTATGAGGTTAGAAATAGCATCCCTGCTAATCAGCAAAACCAAGAAATGAAGAGTTTAAATCAGACCTCATGCCTAATGCATAAGTGTCTTAACAGTTTCTTGTGAGAGCTCCTTAATCAGGAAAGTAAATAACTCAAAACAGCTTTAGGAAGTCCCCGAAACTGACCAGACTCACTAGGCCCCTCCCTGCCAGAGTAAACAGTAAAAACCGACAGTCCATTTTAGGCCTGGGAGAGAAACTGTAAAAAAAAAAAAAAAAAAGACTGCAGAGAAGACTGGGATCAGACCAGTTGCCTAGAAAGTGCAGAAACCAGGAGAGCTGCCTGGGGGAGGGTTAGGCCAACTGAGGCTCCTGGGAAGGACACTCTCCAACCTGTGAGCTGCCTGTAGGTTGTGCAGTGTGCTCCAGGTGCCCAGCTTTCCTGAGCTGTCACCCGTGTTGGGTAGGCTTTGGTAATGCAGCTGTCTTGAGTCATTGCTGTTCCTGTTAAGGAACCCCTCACTCATACTCCTATAAGTCAAGCCCAAGGAAACTCATTGATTCACCAAGATATACTTGGTGGTGTCTGTACTTTGGTCTGTGGTGGGTTCCCATGTGCATGACACCTCCCTAGGAAAAGGGTTGTCACACAAAAATAAGGCCCAAAGTTCTTTTATTCCTGGGTACTTTAGAAAACAAGCTTCTATTTTACTGCCCCCCACCCCAATTCATTCTATATGACTTGCTGTGATAATACAAAATGTCTTTTCATAAACACCTCATCAGCAAGGTCTGTTGCCCATGGACCCCAGAAGTGCCAGCAATTTCTGCATTTTCATTTTTTTTTTCCCTTTCTACAAAGTCTCTCTGAAAGGGTGTAAGTCTGAACCAAGGGCGTTTGAACTGCTACTCCATTTCAATTGTACTTATTGTGAATCCACTGAAACAGAAAGAAACATCCAGCAATAAGGTAAGCCTGATATATATATATATATATATATATATATATATATATATTTTTTTTTTTTTTTTTGGCTTGTTTTTGTTTTGGTCACAACAAACTGTGAAATGCTGCTTTTCCTATAGTTCTAAAGCATGAAATCTGCAATCTTTCCACTTGATTTACGAAGGACCCTTAATTACTGCTGTCATTAGCACCTAGTGTTCAAAACAGTCTGTTAAAATGTACTGTTAGTCTCACCTCCAAGTCCCTGCTTGCTTGGTTTAAATCTTTTCAAGGATAAGTAAAACAATAACCACCCTAATAACAACAGTTGTTACGTGTAAATAAATAAATAATTTCCCAAGGTTCTGCCCTCCCCCACCCCCCACCTGCTTATTTCTGTTCACTGAGGATTTGGTACTCTGGGGCTGATGAGATTTCTAGCAGGTAAAGGTGGCTGCCCCAGAGTTTGGCAACCTTAGTTCAAAACCTGCCACCCACCTTAGAAGAACGGAAAAGACTCTACAGAGCTGTCTTCTGACTTCTAAGTGTGCTCTGTGGCACTAGGCACCTCTCTTTCCCAATAAATAAATAAACATAGAAATAAAAAAAATTAAGTATTTGGGTTAAGAGGGTCCTAGAGTTTGAGCAGAAGTTGGTCATCACTATCGGGGTCTTACTCTTTGGGTCTTAAAAACAAGTCACTCATTTGCCTTTTCCGTTCCACATGGGTGGGAATGACAGCTGCCAGGAAGCTGCAATGTTTCTGCCTGGTCATGCACAGTTCTGCAATATAATGCATAAATGTATAACAACAACTTGGGCCCGCTGGATACCTCTCTAAGCAGAAGGAAACGCAGCCAGCCTGGCGCGTTCCCGCGCACACGCGCGCGCGCACACACTCATACACACGCGCTGCACGTGTACACACACACACACGCACGCCACACACACACACACACACACACACACACCACACACACACACACACACACACACACACACACACACACACACACACACACACACACACACACACACACACACACACAGGTCAAAAGGTGATTGACTCCTAAGATCCTCGCAATCTTTGCTTTTCCTCCTCCAGGCAGGTCGGGCTTCCGAGCTTGATGAGCAGCTGGGCTAAGGAAGGGGAGGGCGCGAGCGGAGAGGGCGGGGGGCGGCAAGGGAGGCGGGAGCCAGGTCGGTGCGCTCCGCGCCCGCTCCCGCCCGGGGATAGTCCGGGCCGGGTTTTGCGCCGGGTCCCCGGGCTCGTCTCACGGCCTCCAGCCGCCGCCGCTGCCGTGTTTACTGAGCTCGCGCGTCCTGATATCACTCCGCTGGCATGGAGGAGGAGGTGGAGGAGCGCGAGGAGGAGGAGGAGGCGGCGGCGGCGGCGAGCAGTTGATCATTGTGATGGTGGCGGAGGCGGCGGCGGCAGCGGCAGCCTGGCCGAGCGTTAGTGGCTGCTCTCCGCGCGGCGTTTCGCAAAGGACTTCAGCGATCTACTTTTGCAGTCGTCTCGGACTGTCCATGTGTTTACTTGCCCCAGCCCGAGGACTCGATGTCTAGGCTCCTGTGAAATGCAACTGAGCAGCCAAAGTACTTTGAGAACACGGGGCGGCATAAACACCAAAACTTTTTTGTGGAAGGAAAATGCAATAAGCAAGCTCGCCGTTTTCCGATGCGGCGTGGAGTGAGTGTGTGTCGCGCGTGTCCGCACTGGAGGCACACGCTCGTGTGTGTACATGGGGTGTGTTTTTCGGTACGTAGGGAGAAAATGCTTGCCAACCACCGGAAACCTCCTGGAATTTATTAGAAAATAATGGATTATTAAAAGGAGGCAGGCGAGGAGCGGATCTCCCCTTGAGTTGCAAGCCGAGCTGCTGCCGGTTCAGTTTGTTGGGATTCTATTTGTTGATAGGTGTCTGATGGTATTCCGATAACACCCCTCTTTTCTCCCTTCGATCTTTACAGTTTTTTAAGGAAACAAAAACACCCCAAAATTTCTCCCCCGCTTTTTTCGCCCCGTGGGGAATCGCTGTTTTCATCCATGTGCTTGCGTCTCCCCCGCGTTCCACTTAAACTATTTTAATCCTTGGACCCAAGGAGGAGGCTGATAGGGGGGTGGATTAAAAAAAAAGTTCTTCCAAAATAGTGTGCCCCGGGAGCAGGATGGGGGATTTCGCAGCCCCCACTGCTGCCGCGAATGGTAGTAGTATCTGCATCAACAGCAGCCTGAGCAGCAGCCTCGGCGGGGCTGGGATCGGCGTGAATACTCCCAATAGCACTCCGGCTGCTCCGAGTGGCAATCACCCTGCTACCGGAGGCTGCGGCGGCTCCGGGGGCCCCGGTGGCGGCTCGGCGGCCGTCCCCAAGCACAGCACGGTAGTCGAGCGGCTCCGCCAGCGCATCGAGGGCTGCCGGCGGCACCACGTCAACTGCGAGAACAGGTATCAGCAGGCTCAGGTGGAGCAGCTGGAGCTGGAGCGCCGGGACACTGTGAGCCTCTATCAGAGGACCCTGGAGCAGAGAGCCAAGAAATCGGGCGCAGGCACCGGCAAACAGCAGCACCCGAGCAAAGCCCAGCAAGATGCGGAGGCTGCCTCGGCCGAGCAGAGGAACCACACGCTGATCATGGTGAGGGCGCACTGGGGCGCGCGTTGGGGTCGGGGGCGTGGAGTTTCTGGCGTGGGGGTGTGAGGGTCTGATTTGCACCGGGGGTGAGGTGGGATGGAGCTGAAGGGTTAACGTCAACTTTTCTCAGGTTAAACGCTGTCGCCGCCGCCGCTACCTGTTAATCTGTCAGGGTTGTCAGATTTGGGGAGGAGGGGAAGAGGGAGAGAAGCCAGTCACGACTGCAAGGGGAGGAGGGAGCTTCAGTGCGGGAGTGAGACGCTGGAAAAGTTTCCCCCTCCTTGTCTTAGAAACCGATCGAAACAAGAGTGAACCTAGGAGTAGAAACCACGCTGCTCCTCTCCGCGCCCCGCCTTCACCTCACGCCTTGCCACCGCGCCTCCCTAGATCGGTCCCCTTTTACCCACTCCTCTCATTAGAGCCGTAGGGTTTAGAGAGAAATTGATGCTGTCGCGCACTCTGAGTGGGCGCTAGGCCTTTAACTCTTACGGGGGAAAGGAAGAGTCCCCGGCTTCCTCTCCTTTGGGCTTGGGAAAGTCTGAGAGTTTTGTGAATGAACTTTGAAGTGGGTGAGACGCGAGCGAGGGTGGCTGCGCGCGCGTACTCGTGGGGGCGCGCGCGGATGCGGGGCGCGCGAGCGCAGCGCTTGCTGCTCCAGACCCGCGGCTGAGGCAGGGCAGGTGGGGCAGTGCGAGGGGTCGAGCAGTTCGGCGGGAGCGGGGAAGCCAGAGCTGCGTCTGGTTCCGCCGCGGCCACAGGGCTTGGGATTGTACCCCCTCATCCTCTTCTTCAACTTGTCCCCACCTCGCTCTCCGCCAACTTTCGTGCGACGAGTAACGAGCCCGGAGGAGTGGCGGAGAGCAGGGAGGAGAAAGGCTTAAATGGCCGAGTGGGTGGGTTCGCGGGAGGATGCGCAGCCAATGGCTTAAGTGCTAGGGGGAGGAAGGGGCTGATCCCACCTCTAACCCCGAGGGTGGAATCCTTTCTCTTATCTCCTCTCTGGGGTTCTCTAGCTTTCTTCCCTGGGAGAGGAGGAGGGGGTGGGGAGGCCGGAAGCTTGGGAAGGTGTCTGCACTCCCCACGGTGTCGCTGGGTTCAGGGGCCCGGGTAATGGTGCGCCCGCTCTCTCTGCCGCGCCTTCATCGGCTGCGCGGAGCCGGGTACCGGCTGCCCTCTCCTAGTGCTTTCTGTGCGTCGCGCACGTTCCGGATCTAGTGCTCCAGGGGTGGTGCCTGTGTCGCCCGGCGCTCAGGCGGGCGGGCGGTGACAAAGAGCCGGCGTGGGGGAGGGGAGGCCGCAGAGCTCGCTCGCCCCCACCCCCCACCCCGCACGTGAAGAGGAACAATTTGTTTATCTTGGGCTTCAAGAATCCTTCCCTCCTCCCGGCTTTCCTTAGCCCCTCCTCCCTACCCTCCCTCTTCTGCGCGCTCCACCCTAGTCCTGCCAGCAGCGCCCTCCTCCCCTCCTCTCCCTCCCCTGATTCCCTCTCCTTCCCCCCCCTCCCACCCCTGCGCCCTCCCTCTCCTCCCTTTTGGAACGCAGCCGTGGGGGAGGGAGCGGGAGGCGCTTTGTCCGCCTGGCGGCCCTGCACAGCCCCGGGGACCGCCCAGCGCCTCCGGCCCTGCCCTCTCTGCCGCCCCAGGCCACCAGCGGGGTGGGAGGAAGAACCCGGGTCCCAGGGTCTTCTGTGGTGCTTCTCGCTTACAAACAGGAAGCTCTGAACCACGGACACACAGGCTTTTTCCTGATTGTACCCTGAGCTTGGACGAGACCGGCGTCTTGACTCTACTGTAGCTGGGGACCCAGGAGGGACCGGTGGCCCTCGCAGTCGCCCAGCCCCTTCCCTGCCCTCGCTCTCAGTCGCGAGACATAGCGAACCTGAGGCTGGAGCAGAATAAGTCAGGCACTGAGGATTCCATCCTTGTCCACCCCTCATCCCCCCCCCCCCACTTTAATGTTCGCACACCTAATTGCATAAAAATGGACTTCTTGCATGAGGTTCCAAAATTTCCGTCTTGTGACACAGCTTTCGACCTTTGGGGGGGATAGACTGGGGGTGGGGGTGGGTTGCAGCCGCGAGGGGACTGACGACTGTGGAACAAAAGCCACTGCCCTTTTTAGAGATCTGTATGGAGGCGAGAGGACTGGAGTTAGGGGCAAGAAAGTTTTGTTTCTGGGTTGTGTCCTCCCTTACACCCTTAGAAGGTGGGAGGAAGACAAGGATGGTGGCCGCTTCTGTGCTAAGACACCCGTAGGTACAGCCAGCCTGCTTTCTGAGGTTACCTAGGAGGCTGCTCGCTCAAGCCAGGGTTTTAACTTCAAAGTGAAAATGTAAAGCTTATTTGAATAGATGGAGACAACAGCCATAAATTTCTCAATGACTCCTACTTTAGCAAGTTAGTAACAAATAGACATGAAAAACGATTGCCTGAAAATCAAAATTTTTCTATGAGTTTTCAATAATTTAGCTTAAAGAAATACCAAACCCATGTGCAAAATAGTATATTCTAGCTTCTGCCAAATCATAAGCATCTTACGGATGCCAGGGTGAAATACGTGTGATGAGTAGAAATGAAAATAAACCGCTTTAATCCTAAGCAAAGACTTGTGTGTAGAGTCTGTGTACGGAGAGAAAAATTAACATTGTAACCATACTTTATGGGCTAAAATTTCCTGTAAAATAATTAGTTTCAGAATGCACATCCGCTTCTGAGATGGGAGAATACTTTAAGCTAATCCTATGTAACAGAAAAAAAATTATCTTCAAGACGAGTTAGTAAGAAAACGTTCCTCTTGGTTTTCTTGAATTGACTGGTGGGTTATAGTGGTACTCAGGTGAGGCACGGAGCAATTACGTTTAGTTCTCGGGCTGGACTCACTATTTGGAAAGCCCTAAAGAAAAAACGGTGACTGGCCACAGCCAAACAACAGTGATGATAAAAATAAAAACGAATAGGATCTTTTCTGTTTTATTGCTATTGTTTACCTTCTTAGGACCAATATGTCCAAAGTACTAAATATTGATTGCTTCTTTCTGCCTGGCTTGGGTTGAGAGGACAATCTAATGAGGGTGGTGCTGCTTTGGATGTGTTTTCCTGCCTTACACATTTACAAGTATAGGCATGGAAGACAGACAACACAAACTAGCAAGCCAAAAAAGCAAGCGCAGGTGGGGGTAGTAATCCTACCTGATTCCTAGTTTAGGTTGCTGTGGGTTCTCTAGCCTGGTGCTTAGAGCAGGCAGCACTCCTGGGTGTGAGAGCAGACTGCTTCAAGGGACAGCTGCCTTCTACACAAACAGGTAGCCTCAATCGGACGCCAGCCATCACCATTTTATTTTTACAGAAGAGTTCCCTCAAAGACTCCTTGGTGAGAACTATTGATTTCATATATATATAAGAATCTCAGTGGAAAAGTTGTCTTTTCCTAAGAGGCTTTTTTTGTTTGGTTTGTTTTTGTTTGTTTGTTTTAATGGTAGCAAAATATGTAAAATATGTTGATTGCAGCACTTCGAACACCTTCTGTATTAAGATACACTTTGATTCTTAAACCCAAAGATTGACTGACTTGACAAAGATGTCATCACTTAAGAGACATTAAAAAGCACATCACTGTGGTGTTGACTATTTTGAAATGGCATAAAGTAGTCTTACTCACCCTGGAGACCTGTGCTGTTTACCGCCTTTCCCCATCACAATCTTAGCAATGTATAGACCACTTGCTGAGTGTAGATCTGTGTGACCCATGCTCTGAGGAGTTTATCGTGTAAAATGAATTCAATAATATATGTACCAATCACTGAGTATTGGATATAACTGCACCCCATCCAAAAGTGTTCCCATCCATCCTTGGACTAGATCTAGGAAATGCCAACGTGCTATGCTAGCCCACTAACGGAACTTTCTCCTCAGAGAATCCTACTTGCCTTTTAAAACTTTGTCTTTACCATGACCTTTCCCCCTCAGGCTGTCATCATGGTGAGAGCCACCTTCCCATGGTCTGACTTAGTGTGCTTTGAGAAAACTGCGAACTTTTCTTTCTCCACCCTGACCAACATGGGGTTCTTCTCTTTACATCTCCAAAGGGCTTGATTTCAAGCAGCAATACATATGATGCTGTTTTATTCTTTGGCCACGGTGCCTTTTATTTGGTATGAAGTGGCCAACAAAGCAGAAATCCAGTAGGTTAATGATTAATCTCCAAAGAGATTCAGGCTGAGTCCCCCCACCCCACCCCCCCCCCCCCCCCCCCCCCGTAAAGCTGACTCTCAAGTAGCTAGCGTTCTTTTTTTTTCCTTTAAATTTATTTATTTATTTATTTATTTATTTATTTATTTATTTTGTAGCTAGCATTCTTGATACTCCCCTTCCTGTCTCAGAATCATGAGGGCAAACTTTAGATATGTTTTAGATTTTTTCTGGCCCATAGTAAGAGAGAAATGAGCATATTCTGGCCACTGTTTGGTTTCTGTAGGAGAGATGAGGATCATGGGCTGTAAAGTTTGCTTGCTTTGAGTGACTTCCGACCTAAGCCCGAGACCCACACTTCACAGTTTCCCAGCAGGGCTTTTTTATTTGGTTGAGATAAGAGTTCTTGTGAGCAGCACACTTTCTCTTGGGCTCCTGACCCCCCCCCTCCCCAGGATCTAGTGTAAGTAATATTGCATGTTATATTGTAATTCTTGGGTGCACTGGAAGCGCTTTCACTTTGAGAATGAATGCTCCTTGAGGAATTTTCTGTGGGTGGTGTATATTCTGTTTGTTTCCGAGTCGTTCTTCGCTGTAGTCTGCCCCACAGCTTATGAGGGACAAAAGCTGCCTTTTTAAATGTCAGTCCACCACAGAGAAGTGTGGGGTCAATCAGCCAACCAGCTCCTGCGGAGGAGCAGATTGCAGACCCCGCCCCCCTCAGGTGCTCCCCTCTTTGGAGTCTCACACAGCTTTTCCTGTTACTGTAGTGTTGAGGAGCTCCTGGTTGGGTATCTAGTGCCTGTGCCTACCTGCTGTCATTTCCCCTCTCCTCCCTGCTGCTCTTTTTCTCTTTTCTCTTGCTTCTTAGGACTTTTATCATAAACTGGGAGGAAGCAATAAGCAGAGGAGAAATTAATTCAGGTGCTTCTGGCTGTCATAACTAAAGAGACAATTGGATAAGACATCATTTTGGATTAGTGTGGATTTAACTTTATACACTTTTTTTTACTCTTCCTTAGCACAAATAATATAGCACAGACTGAATTTTAAACTTTATTTGTTGCATAGCACTGGTACACAGTCTATGTAGTACATCGTAGAACTTAAATTATTTTAGTTTAATTTGTGTGATATATATTCTGCATAGGTTTTCATTGTTATTGTAGTGTATTTGGAGCGGAGAGTAGATTTCTAGTAAATCAATATAGTCTTTTATGTCAACCTCTTAGCAGCTTCAGGCTGATTGTACATATATATATATATTTATGTATGTACACACACACACATATACACACATATTCATTCCCTTCCTATATGGTTGGTTTGTTTGTTTTTGAGACAAGGTTTCTCTGTGTAGCCCTGGCTGTCTTGGAATTCACTTTGTAGACCAGGCTGGCTTCAAACTTCGAGATCTGCCAGCCTCTGCCTCCCAAATGGTGGGATTAAAGGCATGAGCCACTATGCCCCGCTTCCATGATATTTTAAGAAAAATGATATATTTTACTCGTTTGTTATTTCAAACTCATTTGACATTGGTATTTGAAGGAGGGATGATTGCTGGTAAAAACATTTCTGTTGTTGGGTTTTTTGTTTGTTTGTTTTTTGTTTTGTTGTTACTGCTTTTTGTTTTTTAGGACAGGGTTTCTTGGGCTAGGCATGGTGGCTCATGCCTTTAATCCCAGCACTTGGGAGGCAGAGGCAGGCGTATCACTGTGAGTTCAAGGCCAGCCTGGTCTACAAAGTGAGTCCAGGACAGCCAAGGATAAACAGAGAAACCCTGTCTTGTAGGGGAGGGGGAAGGACAGGATTTCTCAGTGTAGCTCCAGCTGTCTTGGAATGCCCTCTGTAAACCAGGCTGGCCTGGGACTCAGAGATCTACCTTCCTTGACCTCCCACGTGCTGGGATTAAAGGTGTGTGCCACCATACCTGGTGCTGATAAAGTTTTAAGTCTCTCCGAATTAAGTTTTCATTAAGAAAACAGCACCTATCTCTAACAGACAGATCTAAAAGTTCATTTTTCATGTTTGCAGAAGGGGAAAACAGCGTTGGGAATTGGCAATTGCCAAGAAGTGGTTAATTCTCCTTCACTTCATTTGTTTTTGTTTAAAACTTGGAAGGTTTGAAGAAAAAGTGAAATAAGACTGGATATAAATACTCATGAAATGTGGTTGGGGGCTTTATGTTTAGTAGATACTTGGAAACCACAGGGCTCTGTTTAGCAGGGGCAAAGAACCGAAACACTTTTTTTTTTTTTTAAAGTTTTTTCTAGACAGAGTTTCTCTGTGTAGCCTTGGCTGTCTTGGAACTCACTCTGTAGACCAGTCAGGCCTCAAACTCACGGAGATCCGCCTGTCTCTGCCTCCTGAGTGCTGGGATTTAAACTGTGTGGGCCACCACTGCCCTGCTGGGAAACACATTGTTTTTATTTTTTTTAGGCTATCTGGCTGTTCCATCTGACAAAAGCTAGAGAGGTTTTGGAGCCCCTTTCTCTATTTGAGAAATGAAACTGTGTTTCATCCCCCGAGGACCACATGCACACAAGCAAAAGCAAAGGAAACAACTGATATGACATTTTGTTTGTTTGTTTTAAAGGCAGGCATACTGTTCTTGAGGCCCTTAATGAAAACCAAAAAAAAAAAAAAAAAAAAAAAAAAAAAAAAAAAAAAGTCTTGCAGTGCTTCCTCAGACTCAAGGAAAGTGATTCCTGAAGCATCTTTTAGGCACCGTCTTTTAATTCTCTCAGACTTCCCATTGGCTGGAGGAGACGTTATGTTGGAGTGGAATCTTTTAAAATACCAATAATTGACCTTCACCCCCTTCAGCATTTCCTTAACAACTAGAGAACACTTGAATGAAATATTTAATTTTCCACTAACAACTTCCAGGCTTTCCTTTCTAACCCCTTAAGTGCCTGTCCAGCTGGTTAGCATCTGGCTGTGTAGTGCTGCTCAAGTGTGAACCTTTCAGCCCCCAGCCATGTCAGCGTTTTCTTCTGCGCTGGGGAAGAAGTGATTAGGGTACATGATGCGTGCATCTTCCATCCATCTCCTGACGCTTCCCTCTCAAGCGAAGGGGCTGGCTCTTCCCTAGCGTCAGCCTGTGACTGGAGCGGATGACTCCATCTCCGAAAGACGGACTCTGACCCCCACCATCCTCACTGTGGTCAGTCAGTTTTCTACCTCGGATCGTCAGTAACCTCCAGTAACCTGGAGACTGTTAATGGATCTGAAAGGGCTGGTACCTGGTAAGAGTTATAAACAGCCAATGGGAAGGGTTGAGCAGATTATGCTGCTAGGGAACAGTAAGCCTGGGGTTCTAGATGGAGGAGAAGTCTTGGTCATTTGTAGTTAACAACAGTGTGGCATGGGTAGCTGGAGTGATCAGGTAATGTCTGCATTAAATAGTCTATCCTCACTCACACCTGACAGTTTTGATTGTTACAATTAAGGGGTGGGGGGGGTGGGGCGGGGCTACAATTGTCTCCATGGTAGAAACCACTCATTCTGACACATATCCTGCAAAGAACACTATGGTGGTTAGTTTTTTTGTTAGTTTGAAACAAGGCAGGGTCTTCTGAGAAGAGGGAGCTGCAGCCAATAAAGTGCCCTCCATCAGATGGCCTGTAGGCAAGCCTATGGGCCATTTTCTTAATTGATGATTGATATGGAAGGACCAGTCTATTATGAGCAGTGCCATCCCTGGGCATTTGGGCCTGCGCTGTATAAAACAGCAGGCTGAGTAAGCCAGAGAGAACAAGTCAGTAAGTAGTGTTCCTCTGTGGCCTTTGCTTCGGTTCCTGCCTTCTGGTTCCTGCCTTGAACTCCTAGGAATTTCTTTCTTTCTTTCTTTCTTTCTTTCTTTCTTTCTTTCTTTCTTTCTTTTTCTTTTCTTCTTTCTTTCTTTCTTTCTTTCTTTCTTTCTTTCTTTCTTTCTTTCTTTTTCTTTCTTTTGGTTTCCAAGACAGGGTTTCTCTTGTAGTCCTGGCTGCCCTGGTTTCACTTTGTAGACCAAGCTGGCCTCAAACTCACAGAGATCCACCAGCCTCTGCCTCCCTAGTGCTCGGATTACAAGTGTGTGCCGTCACACCTGGCTCAAGCAGTTTCAAGTAGTATTTGTGGTTCTGATAGATAGGTTCATATTCATGGCAGCGACAAAGTAGCATTTATAAAACCCCCAAGGATGAGAAATACTTTGTACCTTCTACATATCGATTTTTGTAACAAACCTTCCTCTCTTTTTTTTAAATTTTTTTGAGGCAAAGTCTCCTATAGCTTATGCTGGCCTGCTGCCACACTCTGTTCCAGTTGACCTTTTTATATAGAGTTCTCTGACATGTTACAGAAAAGACGGGAGCATGATTCTTGAGGCGGGAGGATTTTGTTTTCAGGTTCTTTCTGTTTTCCTTCTGACTAGGTGGCGCTTGTAGCCCGTGACCGTGACCATGACTTGACATTAGGGTTCCAGAGGATATTAGACAAAGGGCGAGCATTAGCCAGATGCCAGCGGAAGGTGCGAGGGCTGGAAGCCGTGACGAGTGGAGACAGTGGCTGGAGCTGAGTGTGGGGTTGACCGAGGGTGATAGATCTGCCGTCTGAAGGGCCGCCGTGCGAAGGACGCATTAGAGGTGTTCTTCTAGACCTTGAGGGGCTACATTTGGGATCAGTGGTTAGCAGTTCTTAGAAGCCAGGCTTTGGTGTAAAACCAGTTTTATGAAAATGAAAGCTGTTTGGCAGGGGGACGGGCTGCCTTGGTGAGTGGCAGTGCTCCAGCAACAGTTTTAGAATTTGCTGGAGAATGAGAGAAGACCAGGGTAGGGACTACCTCTTTTTTCCTTTGCATGTCCTTGTGGTTCTGAAAGGACCTATCTTGCAGTGCTGCTTGAAAAAATTATTAAATGAAAGCAAAACAGTAAGAATGGCTTAATTGCCTTCCCTCAGTGCCACTCACTAAACCAGTCAATCACCGTGATTTAGTATATTTGTCTTGTCTTCCAGTTGTATGTAGCTACATTTTAGATTTTTTTACGTATTATATTATTATCCTAAAATAAACGGTTTTTCCAATTTAAACAGGTAGGTACTCTGCACTTTTTCATACATATGCATGCATGCATGCATATGTATGTATGTATGTATGTATGTATGTATGTATGTTTGTTTGTATATTTCTTTGTATGTATGTATTTGGCCTGGCAAGAAGGCTCAGTGAGTAAAAGTGCTTGCTGCTAAACATGACAACCTGAGTTCAATTCTCAGGACTCACACTCACATGATGAAGACAGAGAACTGACTCCCACAAGTTGTTCTTTGACCTCCACATGCAAAACACACACACACACACACACACACACACACACACACACACACACACACACACATGCGCGCATGCGCACGGGCACACTTACATACACACACACACACACAGACATACTAAATAAATGTAATTAACAAAACAGAAACAAAGTCCCCCATGTTCTTGGCTCATCTGGAACTTTCTAAGTAGCCAAGGGTAAGCTTGAACTTTCGTGTCCTCTTGTGTCCACCTCTAGGTGCCGGGATTAACATGTGGGCTCATTGATTTGGTGCTGGGAATCAAATCCAGGGCTTCCCGAATTCTGGGCAAGCACTCTGCCACCTGAGCTCCATCCTCGGCTCCGGATACTGTATTAGCCACCTGCCTCATGTGGGATGAGAACCTCAGCTCTTTCTTTCTGATGATTATGAATGTTCTAGGGTGTGGTGTAAAAACCCCTCCTGGGGGACACTGTGGGTGGAGTCTCCATGTGTTTTGTTGTTTTGTTTGTTGCTTTTTGAGGCAAGGTCTCAAGTCTACTTCTAAGGGTTTGGTAATTAAATGCCACCGTCTCCTTCTCCACACATCCCTCATACACATTTGAGGATTTCTGTAGCAAAGAGGGACGCTTCTGTGTACATCATGAGAAGGAGCAGAAAATAAGCAGCCAACAGGAAAGTTTCTTAACCCAATGTGGCTTAATATGACCTGTTCTTATTACAGCACACTGTAGGGCGGATGATGATTTGGTCTCTTTAAACAATATAGCTTTTAGATGAGATCACTCAGTGGGTGCAAGCACTTTTGCTGCCAAGGCTGACTTTTTGAATTTGAGCCCTAGGACCCAGGGTGGTGGAAGTTAAAGCTGACTGACCTCAACAAAATAAAGAAATGGGGCTGTCAATCAGAGGATATGTTTGTTTGTTTGTTTTTCTTTGCTTGTCTGTTTTCTCAAAAAGGTAGTCACCTATAGTGTTGGTCTCTGCCCACAGCTTTAGCCGTTTTATTTCATGTTGTGCTAAGGATTGAACCCTAGGCCTTCTGCATGAAGCGTGACGTGCTCTGCCACTGAGCCACAGCCTTGATCCTTTTAAGGATATCAGTGAGTTTTAAAGGCTGTGTCTTACAGCAATGATGTCCATCCTTTCTCCACTGTTGTCCTAAAGTGGAGGATGTGACCGAGTCCATGGCCCACTGCCTTTCCTGGTGCTGCGCTTCCTGGGGCCTCTGTTGTGTGTGGGGTAGGGTGGGAGGAGTTCACGTGGCCGAGTAGTACTTGGGGTGTCTGTGGGTGTGCATTCAAGTGGTAGAAGTCTCGGCTCTGGGTTAAGTCACCCTCACCAATCCGGTTGTCTGTGTAATGTGGTAATAACCACATGGTGACCGGCTGCCTATGGGGAATGTGTGAGCTTGGCCTTGCCTCCATAGTCCTCTCACAGTGCTCACTTAGACAGAGTACGCCCCAACATGGCCCTTCCATAATTGTGACTGTTAGGATTTGCCTTGGGCTGGTCGGTCCTCTCACAGGACACAATTGTACTCTACAGTTGTACTCTTGTGCTTTCTACCAGGCCTGGAATGTTCTTCGCTGCTGCGCTATTATTGTGCCTTCACTGGGTTGCAGGAGTCTCCCTTGGCAAGCTTGTCTGAGCAACTCTATTTTCTATATAGCCTTGTTCTTCTCAGGGGAAGTTTGCCTGTCTGGCTTTGCTCATAGGCAGGGTGGGTGGGTGTGGGTGGGGTGGGGGAGTGAGAGTAGGGGGTTGGGGGTTGAGGTTTGGGGGGGGGGGGTGAAGCAGTTTGAACAGGAGCCAGGCTTGAGGTTCATGGCCTTGCTAGGCCCCCAGTCCTGCTGCCTCCTGGCCTCATGTACCTCTGATCATACTTTCCCTCTCTGCCTTACCTTTTGTTTCATCTTGGTCATGGTGACAGTAGGACCTAGAACCTCAGTGCGGGTGGCCATGATGTGACCAAAGAAATAAACCAGAGGTAATAAGGTAACTGGGGACCTACCTATTCTTTATATTTCTTTTCTGAGTAATTTCAGAAAAACCAAACATTAACTCCAGTTTATAAGCATGATGCCCATTTTAGCTATTTCTGTGTGCAGGTTTATGTGTGCTTAGGTACGTGTGTACATGTATATGTGCACGTGTGTGTGTGTGTTCATGTATGTGTGCATACAGATGGTGGCCAGAAGAAAACCTCAAGTGCCATTTCTTGGGTTCAGTCTCTGTTTTTGTTGTTGTTTTGTCTTGTTTTTGAGACAGAGTGTCTTACTAGCCTGGAACCATCCAGGTAACCACCCCCCTCCCAAGATGTCTGAGCATCAAATCCTAGGAATCTGCCTGCACTGGAATTGCAAGTACACCATATTGTGCACTTGTACACCGAGTGTGTGTGTGTGTGTGTGTGTGTGTGTGTGTGTGTGTGTGTGTGTGTGTTTTGCAGGACTAACACACTACCAGCTTAGCTCTCTCCCCAAGTTCGTTTAGCCAGGTTTTGCCACATAGAAGCCTCTGGCTAGTTGATGCAGCCACATATTAGGTACAGACTCAGGGAAAGGCCTCCTTCCAGCAATAGCCCTATTTCTTCCGTTTCAGGTTTCGGTGACGTGAAGGGTGAGTGTGGCTGTGGACACAGAATGACAAAGATCCCCCTTCACTGTGAGCCTTGCACACCCAATATCATAACCTTGAATTTGCTGGTAGTAGCTGTCCCAGCCTCTCACCTCTTCCTTATCCACTGAGTTAACTGCTTGCTCCCCTGGCATGTGTCTTTTCTTCCCTTTGCTTTTGGTGTTTCTGGGTCTGTGTCTTTCTTGCATTGGAGGTTTTTTTTTTTTTTTTTTTTTTTTTTTTTTAGGGTTGACTTTCACTATCTACAAGGTACAGGGATGCATTGCATTTGGCATGAAGTATACCCTTGCCTTTGTATTGGTTGTAGCAGAGTGCATGGCGATCCAAGCAATTTGAATACCAGTTATTTTATAGCTGCCTGATTATAATTAAAAAAATGTCTCAAAGGCCATTGAGAGTACAGCTTTGTTGTGATAAATATCTAACTTCTAACCTCTTTGAAAAAATTTTCTTCCATTTTATAAGCCCAGCAATGACCTGTAAATATGGCCGTATTAAAGAGTTCTTAAAAACCGATAACCTAGAAAAAGCAGGTGTTTCAGAAATGTTTAAGTTGCTATTATTTTTAGAGGAAACTGTGTTTGAGGGTCAAGACTAATCTTGAGAGCATAGCCACAGAGAGAGTTCAGTAGAACCAACTAGGCATTAATTAATGTTAACTTCTATGCAAATGTATCTGGCTTATGTCACCTTAACGTATAGCTGGTTTTAGGGATATTGGCTAAAATAAATGAGATAAAGTAACTTTGGTTGTTTACTCTTGAGCGTAAGTTTCAAGAGGCATAAGAAGCAGAAGCTGGGTAGCTCCCCAGAAGGACATCCCCGCCCCCCCCCCTCGTTTCATATTCTAATCTAATACTGTGATTCCCTACCCCCCCACCCCCCGGGGGTGGGTGGGGGTGGGAGTGGGGGCGGGGCGTGGGACTGAGTGTGTGGCAGTGGGAGCGGAGGGCTTTGCTGAGCTCCCAGGTGCTGCTTGTCTGCAGTCAGCTCCCCCATCCCCTCACTTCTGGCTGATGTGTGCGCTCTTACTCCTTCAGTCACATCTTGCAGTAGCCCTTTCTCCCCAGGTTCCTGGATGTTGGGCAAACAGCTGCCTTTACAAGAGAGGCAACATTCCCAGTGTAGCAGTTGTTATGGCTAAATGGTTGAAAACGTGTTTTGTAGTTTCTCTAGGAATTTCTCAAGGGTTTGCAGCTGCTATTGAATTTTTTTTTTTTTTTTTTTAAACGGCGTTCCTCTTCTTTCACGAAGCATGAGGAAACTTACTTCGGAGTTGGATTTTGACCTGTCTCCTCAGAACTTGCTGAAGGAGTATTCGAGAAAATCGTTGGTCAGGACAGCAAATAAGCAGAAATATTTTCACATGCAAAAGTACATTTTTGGCAAATTTTATCTATTGGAGTTGAAGACCTCTGTAGCCCACAGTGGAGCAGATAGAAAGATGATTTTTGATGGTGACAAAGCACCTCTTTCAGGCAGCAGGTCTATCCGGCAGGAGGCTATTGAAATTGAAGAGACACATTGCTTTTTTCTGAGTTTGGTCCCATTCTTAGATTTAAAGGACTGATGGGAGACATTTAGGAGCTTTTAGTAACTTTTTAATTTGTGACTAAGATTGAAATTGGAATATTCCAGAATATGTAACAGTAGCTTAATGACAGTAGGTGCTTGTCAGAGTCCTGCCTTTGCCCCTCCCCGAGGGCTCCAGTTGTTTCTTGTAACTGGTCTGGTAGGCTTCTGGTAGGCTGGGGGTTCATCTGTCCTCCGGAGTGTCAAAAGGTTGCAACCCTGAGGAGTTTCTTGCCTATTTATTCCTGTACGAGTTTCTGGGATTGGCTTCTCAGGTAGGACCTGTCATATAAGGATGAGGAGAGGGGACTGGCTGTCTGTGGTACTCATGGCTACTTCTTAAGTCATCTTCACTACTCTGTTAGCACAGATGGTGGACACGGGGGATAGTTATTTGTGGCTGTCTTTCCTTCCACAGTTCAGCGTACACTTCACTTGTTTTCTTCAACTTTGTGTAACCTATGTGTTTATGATGCATGGAAGAGCAATGCATTTGAGGAGAGAGATAATTACCTCTGACAGACTTACAGAAAATAGACCATGAGACAAGTAGCTTAGAGGATTGCCCAAAACAAAGATTCTGTTACCACTCTCAGGGAGAGTGATCCACAGAAGAGATCCTCCCTTCTCAACACTCACAGCCTCATGGGTAGCACAGGTGATTAAAGCCAAGTGATAACTCCTGAGATTTTACAAATCAGACATTTTTCATAGCTTAACCATAGCGCTTTTTAAAAATTTAAAGTGGGACTTTGCCGTGAAAGAATTCAAGGCACTTGTGGTGCAGGAGGAAGAAATGGCAAATCCTTAGGGTGTGCACTGCGCCCTTTAACGTCTCATAATTATGGATTTTTTTTTTTTTGAGGAAACTATTTAACAGCCACCTGACCCTAAAAAATAGTTTTCCTTTCATTTTGGTGGCTCATATAGTTGGGGAAGTAATGCTTAAGAATATGATTCAGAGGTCACATGACCTCCTCCTGTTCCTCTTAGTATGGGGCTTCTTTATGAGGAGTAAACAGTCTCAACATCTATAAGGAAAGAAATTCAGGGTGGGTTGGGTTACCCTACTATTTCTACTTCATTTTCTAATTTCTGGATTAATAAGAAAACATGGAAGCAAGTAAAAGATTGGGGCTTTGGGGTAGAGGTCAGTTGGCAGAGTGCTGGCTTAACATGCAGGCTGCTCAGGTCTGACCCTGAGCACTGCATAAAACTGCTCACAGTGGCACACGGCTGTTATTGGCTCCTAGGAGGTAGAGGCAGGAGACACAGAAGTTCAGGATTGCCATTTTCTGCTTGCTAAGTTCTTGTCCATCCTGGGACATATGAAACTCTGTCTCCAAAACAAAACAAGACAGAACAACCGATGAAGGGGCTGGGGACATGCCTAAGAGGTTAAGAGCACTGCTTGCATTTCCAGAGGACCCTGGTTCAAATCACAGCGCCCATGTGAGGCTGTCTTCTGGACATGGACACTGCATGCACTTGGTGCATATACATACATACATTCAGACCGAACACTCAGACATAAAACAAAACAAAAGAAAAACCTGAGAGAGAGAAAGAGAGAGAGAGAGAGAAAGACAGTCAGACAGACAGACAGACAGACAGAGACAGAGACAGACAGAGACAGAGAGAAATGAGAGATCCCTCAAAGCAGAAAGTGAATAGCTTTGGAATTCCACTATCTTTAGTTTTCCTATGGTTTTTCCTTGGTGAGCTAAGTCAAGCCCTTATCAATGATGGAGTTCTTTATGATCATGGGAAAGAGACGGAGAAGATCTCACTAGAATGTTCTGGGAGAGCATGCCTCATTGCTCAGAGAGAGAGAGAGAGAGAGAGAGAGAGAGAGAGAGAGAGAGAGAGAGAGAAGAGAAGAGGAGGCTTTTCTGACAAATTTTACTGAGGAAGAAAATTGCTTGCGTGGTGTTTACAGTCAGGTAGTTGTGTCCTTGCCTATGGCGGCTCTCAGCAGCAGGGCCTCCATACAGCGATTAGAGAGTTCTTTGAAGTGGGTACTCCCAGAGAAGAAAGGGAAGAACCAAAAGGTTTGGACTCCCCTCTAAATTAAACCGGATGTCAACAGGGATCTGAGTGAGGAGCTTTAAACTGTCCAGTTTTTGTCTTCTGTCCACACAGAGAGCTACTTCCACTCACCTTCCCTGTGCCGCATGAAGAAATATTTAGTGGTTTAGGTGTTTGTTACTCTTTGATATGAAAAAAGATGATTCATTAGGCTGAATCAGGAGGGGCCAGAGATACTGGTTTCTTCTCCCTGTGCGCCAGGCTACGTTACACTGAAGTGGATTCCCAGAAAAGTCATAAAATAGTGAACTAATTACAAGACAGCTACCGGCTCGACAGCTATGCAGTGCACAGGACCCTGAAGGCAGGCCTCTGTGTTGTGGCAAGGCAATATTGCTGACCATATGGTGTCATGGCAGGCCAGTTGTGGAGGTCGGTGGCTGTCTTTTGTTTGGGGGACCGCTCAGCTCTCAGTGACTTCCTGTCTCCCTGGCAGGCATGCTCTTGGCCCTGGGCCAGGCTTGCTGTACTGTAGCTGTTTCAGGCTGGGCCCAGGAGCTTGTGTTTGGTGAGCATTCATTGCTCCTGACTTCGGTCACTCATCAAACCAATTGTTCTGCAAGTAGATACTGGGACCTCTTTGCAAGGTAGCTCAGCAGCCACATCACAAAGAGAACTCTGTTACATGCATACTGATTAATTAATACATTTATAAATTCAGGGATACTCAGTGTTCCTGGTGAAAGTGAAAGTTGTTTGTGTTTTTAGCATTTTTTTTTTCATAGCCCTTTTCAAATGGTCTCTTCATTCCTCAGACTTAACTAGCCGAGACTGACAAGGATGCTAGAGGCAGGGTTCCTGCTACAAAAAAAAAGAGAACGAATGCCCATCTATGTAGCTTTTACATAGGGCTAAAACAGGCCCTATGCTTAGCCTGGGTCTATTTTTTGAATGTGTGAAGCCAGCATGTGTGTGTGCATAAAAAAGCTGATTAACTCCACTTTCTCCTGGAGAGGTCTCCTCTGCCGCGGTGTTGGCTGTTCCCAAGGCCGGGGGTGGGGGGGTTCTGTCATCTTGACTCCTGGATGGCTTGGGTAGGGCCACCCATTCTGGCTCATTTTCTTTGCCCCCAAAGTATGGGAATGATTCCCTCCAAGAACACATGGTCCTGGGAGAGGTTCTTTCAAATGCAGCAGAAGGCGAGACCCAGCGAGGCTCGCACTCCATGAGGAGAGGCTGTAGCCTGTGCAATTGTGCATCGTGAGAGAGAATATTTTTACTCCAGGAACTGGAAGGAGGAAATGGGTGCCACTCACACTTTGTTCAAGGAGCACCAAATGCCGCCATATTCTTGGTCTCTGTGGGACCTTTGACCTTTTTTCATGGGCATGTGTATTCATGTTAGCCTGTGTGTGTACATGTGGAGACCGGAGGTGGGTGTTTGGTATTTTCCTCTGTTGCTTTTTTCCTTATACCTTGAGGCAGAATTACTGATACTACAGTCTAGCTGATCAGCCTGCTTCAGGGATGACCTGTCTCCGCAGAGTGCTGGGACTACACGTGGGTTGTCACCCCCATTTCTTTTTAACATGGGTGCTAGGGGTTTGAACTCAGGTTCTCATACTTTTGTGGCAAGGGCTTTACCCTCTAAGCCATTTCCTAGCCCCTTTGAAGCCCTTTGATGTAGAACACCTATGAAGGTTGGCTTAGTTATGATGTTGGGATGAGTGTATTTCTTTTTCTCATGAACAAGTGCCATTATAAGGCCAAAGGTGTTGTCTCATATGGTGGCGCACGCCTTTAATCCCAGTACTCAGGAGGCAGAGGCAGGCGGGTTGCTGTGAGTTTGAGGCCAGCTTGGTCTACAAAGTGAGTCCAGGACAGCCAAGGATACACAGAGAAACTCTGTCTCAAAAACAACAACAACAAAAAAACAACAACAGAAAAAAATTTTTAAGTTCAGCAAACCAAGAGAATCGTTTTCTTCTAAGTCTTCTGTAATTGGGTTTGTACTTGCTGTGTTCAGTCAGGATTTAGGAACTGTTGTATTTTGCCCTGGGAGTGATTGAGAATATCCCGAGGCAAGACTGGGGTCCTCTATTGTATTGGCTTGCTAATTGGTTTGTACCAGTGGCTTATGTGTGAGCCTCTTCTTCATCCTGCATCCGTACAAAGTCCCTTCCCGTGGGTCCCCTAAGTCAGGAGAACGGGCTGCATGATTTTTTTTTCTGTACCTTTGCTCTTCTGGTTCTTCTGCAACAATTATCACTTCCAGAGGGTGAGGTGTAAAGATGGCAAAAAGGGGTGAGTGGGGGCAGCCAGAGGGGTCAGATGGAGAGAAGTAGAAAGAAAGGGGAAGCGGGTAAGAAACGACAAACACTCTGGGGTCCTTATAAGGGGTAATGTTTTCTGTAGATGAAGTACGCTTGTTTCCTTGGAATTTTTAACTAACTTTTTTTTACATGTAGTGTGGTGTGTGTGTGTGTGGGAGGCTCATGTGTGTGTGCGTGTAGGCTCATGTGTGTGTGCATGTGTATGTGTATGAACCACGGAGTGCACATAGAGGTCAGAGAACCACCCCCCCCCCCCCGCGCCATGAAAGTGTTTTATTTATGTGCTACATCTCTAGAAAAAGGATCCCAGGATCTTCCCTCCTGTGTGTTTTTGTCTTGCTTCTTGTGGTCCATGCTGCCAGCTGAGGTTGTCAATGTGATGAGGCTGTACTGATGGGGCGGGAACAGATCATTCTGCTGCTTTTTTCTAGGTCCTTAAGTTGCACATCAAATCTAGGGCTGATCACTTTTCACTTGTTCAGCCCCCCACCCCACCCCCACCCCTGGGAGGTTTACAAGGATTTTCCCAGCTCTGTGGCCGTCAGTGATCTCAAATCCACCAATGGAGCCACGCTTCCTCATTACAGTTAGGGGCCGCTCGATGACTTTGGAGCATGGCCTGATGAGGACCCGGTGTTTGCCTGCCTTCTCAGCGTTCATGCGCACCATGGAGATGGCGTGGAAACACGGCGGAAAGAGCCAGAGGACAACTTTCAGGAGCTGGTTCCTCTACACCCATCGTGTGTATTTTGGGAATGCAGGCTGTCAGGCTTAGTGGCCTGCCTACCCATAAATTTGTAAATATCCTTAACAGCCATTTTATATTTTCAGGGTGCTAGTAGATATTCTAGTTGTGCAGCACATCGAGGGAGACAAATATAGCAAGACCCTGCTCACTTACCAAGTGACCAAATAAGCAAGTGGCCGGATAGCACTGGGGCTGCACACTTGTCTGTGGCTCAGCTGCTCCTCTTGGGGAGGAAGAAATCAGAATCTGGATATCTAGCCATGTTGTTTTAATGAACTGTAAAGGAATACAAATCTTTGGGGATTCTGAGGACAGTTCAATTATATGTATAAAAAACCCTTGTGCCCTAATGATATTTGTATTGTAATTCTGTAATACCTCTAGTTGAATTGTAGTGGGTTTTTTGCGTTGTAGCTGGCAAGCACTCCAACCCCATCACTTTGTGGTTCTCTAGTTGTTGTCCCAAACAGTCACGAAATGCCCTGTGATGCAATTATAAGTATCTCCTGGGGACTGTGTAATTATATAGCATATAGTTCTCATCCTAAAGTACCAAGGACATTAAGCCAGGATGATGGGTTAGTGGCCCATGTTCGTTGCCTTGTGATTGACAGCACACGTTCCTCCGGGCCATGCTACCACTAGGATAAGAGAATGAGTTTTAGGGCCTGGAAAAATTGATCTACTTGTTTTTAAGTTATACAGAGTTTTCTTATTCTTGAGACAGGGTCTCTTTCTGTAACTCAGCCTGGCCTCCATTCAAGATCCCCTGCTCCGAGCCTCCTGAGTGCTGAGATCACAGACGTAGGCCACCATGCCTGCCTTGTCAACATTTTTTTGACAGTTAGTACTTAGACTTTGAAGCGAACCCGCCAGTACAGTCCTGGGCAAATTGGCTGGTAGCTTCATTCTGAATAAATTCAACAAAGAAAGACACAGGCCCCAAACCTCTATAGTTTTCAGTGAAAGGGGAGTGTGTGCAATTATGCCTGAAAAGGCACATATTTATAAAAGTAAATGGATACCAAGAACAATTAAAAAAATATGCCGGATGTAGGAAATACTCGTGAGCTGTGTATTCCTAGTCATTGTGGATGAAAGAGCAGAGGACCAGTGTTCCTTGGGATGTTTGCACAGCACTGGAAGGCCTCAGCCGCCTGCTCCCAGGGCCCCACAGAGGCTTTTCCTGCAGACTCTGTCTTCTTCCAGGGTGCTTTAAAGTGGTCACCAGCTCTCAATAGCAATAACTTCTGAGTACTGTTCAAACAGCCCTGCCATGGGTCCCTTGGTGTATCATAATCTGCTCTCCTATTTAACCTGTTCCTAATAGCCTCCCGAAGTCCAGTGCTCTCAGGTGGGCCCAGGCGAAGCTATAAGAGATGTTTTCCTCCCTCTCGACTGCACAGATGCCAAACACCACAGTTACCTGTACATTGCTTTCTTACCTCATTTGTTGGTATTTTGAGGGGCCAGGTTTGCGTGAAAGTGAAGTGAGGTGGAGAACCAGTGTCGTCTACTCCTTCCCACATCTCTCTCTTGCCTCGCTTACAGGAGAGCCGGGTAAGGAAGCGTCTCTCCCCCTTTTTTTTTTTCCGGCATTCCTTTTTGTTTGTTTATCATTTTTATTTTACATGTGAATGTTTTGCTGGAATGTATAACTGTGCACCTTGTGCATGCTCGGTGCCCGTGGAAGTCAGAAGAGAGCTTCAGATCCTTCTGGAACGGAGCTACAGATGTGTGTGAACTACCATGTGGGTGCTGGGAATCGAACTGGGTCCCCTGCGGGCACAACCCGTGCTCTTAATCACAGAGCCCTCTCTCCAGCGCCTTCTTTGCCATTCTTTAGCTTCCTATTTCTGAGGCATGCATGTCAATACCAGAGCAACAGGGCCAGGCATGGTGGCACACACCTCTAATTCCAGTACTTGGGAGGCAGAGGCAGACAGATCTTTGTGAGTTTGAGTCCAGCCTGAACTACATAGTGCGTTTCAGGACAGCCTATGTAGAAAGACCCTGTCTCAAAAAACAAACAAACAAACAAAACAAAAACAAAAACAACAGCAGTAAAAGCTGCAGAGTTGTGGGCCGGCTTGACTACCTCAGAGGTAATTATGTTGTGTAGGTTCCACCCTGGCACCTCCCTATGGTAAACAAGGCAAAGTCACCTCGTTGACTCCAGTTCCTTTGGAGAAATGCTACTTCTCTTACTAGGAACAGCATTTGGAAATCATGACATCATTATGTCCCAGAGAGAAATTGAAGACAGTGAACTAGGGAGATAGCTAAATCAGGAAAGATCTTGCTTGTAAAAGTAGACTTTATTCCCCTGAAGTAATTGTCGTCTCTGAGGCTTACTGTCTCTGTCTGCTAGCCTAGCTCTAGTCCTGGAAGCTTCTAGGTGTCATACAATCATGTCTAGGCCTATAATGTTTTCAGCCTCTGAGACTTACTGTTGAACAAGCTTACCCTTTCTAGTTCTTTCTGTATTCTGGTTGGCTGGTTCAACTCAACTGTTCTGGCTCAACCTCCCCTCTAAGCTGACTGATTCAAACTGGCTTCTCTCGGCTTCTGCCTGCATTGCTCTGCTTGGCCTCAAACTAACTCTAGCAATGTATTTTACTCTTCTGGCTCCTTCTCATTCTCTGTTTCATCTGTCTTCACCTGTGTCTAGCTTGTACTCTCGATAGCCTGTCTCTGTACAATTGTCCTGGTAAAATGTCTCTTTCCCTCTGCGCTGCTCTCTCTTATGCCTCTCTTTCCTTTCTGTTCTTGTAAGTGTTGAACATATCCTATTCTGTCAAATCTTTCTCTGATCTGCCACCTTGTGTGCCTCTCACTTAGATGTCACTTTCAAACATGGGTGCTCCCTTCTACAAGTTAACTTTACCTTCATTGTTTGGAATTAAAAGTGTGTACTAAGGACGCGTCTGCATTCCAGCCAGAGCACACAGACCTAGAAGGTCTTTGGATGTGATAAGACTGAGGCCAAGCCCCAGAGCGCAGGGTTTAAAAGATTAGTGAGCCATGCTAGTCATGATGGCACACACTTGTAATCCCATCACCGAAATGGCACACTCTAGCCAGCCAGCCAGCCAGCCAGCCAGCCAGCCAGCCAGCCTCACCTTCACAAGTTCCAGGCCAGTGAGAAATCCTGTCTCCATAAACAAGGTGGACAGCTCCTGAGGAAGGCCGAGTGAGTCTGTCCTCTGCCCTCTGCCCTCTGCCCTCTGCGCACACACCTGCACAGATGCACTTATGCACACCCCCACCCCAGACACCTCTCCCAACAACAGAGACAACGTTCCTGTGTTTACAGGGGCGAAGAATACAAAGAGTGTCTACTTTGAGAGAGAGCCAACGATGGTGGTTGAACCATCTCAGCCTCACAGTGTAGGTTACAAATGCCCTTTCCTCATTATCACCATCAACTATCTCAGCCGCCATGAACTTGATAGTGGAGATGGCCTGGGGGATGAGATGGCCACAGAGGTGAGAGCTGCAAGGGAAAAAGAAAAGGGCCGTGGTGAAATAAATCAAAACAAAGAACGCTTGCAGACATTGGGATATTGACTACTCATTAGCTAGAATTGATTTGTTTGCAATGGGGAGAGGAAGTGTGGTCCCCACCTCCCCCGCCCCTTTTCTTAAAGACAGCTAGCTTGTGGGGGACTCCACTCCTGCACTCCTTTCTGTGGGCATCTTTGTGGTTCTGCACAGATCCCAGCACCTTGGGCCTCTGCAGGTGCTTCAGGAGGGAGCAGTGTATGCACCTGCAGTGGTGCAACCCCACTTTAGGCAGAGCACCTGCCCTCTGTGTCCTGCTTCCCTCACCCATCCTTCTCCCAAGGACTGTGGACTGTATGCTCTTGTCACACACAAGAGGACACAGCAGCCTGTCTGGTCTCAGAGGATGTCTGCTGCGCTGGTGGCTTGCCTCATTGTTTTCCTAGCGTCTTCTCTCTTGGTTTCCCGGTACAAGTCAGGAGACCAGTGTCTTCCTTTGATAGCTGTGTTGGTCTGTGTCGCACACACAGAATTTCTGATGATCGTGTATAAACAATGCTCCTGCAGATGTGGCCTTCTCTGTCACCTGAGTTTAGTTAAAGGAAGTGTATTATACTGGGAGCTAGAAACTCAAGTTTACTTTGTTCGGGTCTGTTACTCAAACTGTGTAACTGTGATTGAGCCCCCTAATTTCCGAAGACGTGGCTTTGCATGGTTGATCTGTCAGGCCATTGTACAGTAAGTGAGAAATAGATTCATGGAGTTCATGGGGGCGCCGCATGATGGCAGAGTGCCTGCCTAACAACTGGGGACCTCTGAGTGAATGGCTGTGAGCCCATCACTCTAGAGCCAGAGGGCATGGGATCCAAAGTTCAAAGCCACTCTTTGCCAAGTTGGGAGTTCTAGGCCAGCCTGGGTTATGTGTATAGGAGATACAAACCCAGCTGGATGCCTGCAATCCCAGAACTCTGGGAGGCAGAGGCAGGCAGATCTCTGTGAGTTCGAGGTCAGCCTGGTCTAACAGTGAGTTCAGGAAAGTCAGAGTTACACAGAAGAACCCTGTCTCAGAAAAACAAACAAACAAACCAATCGAACCCAAGCTGAATTTATGACACGTAAGTTTTTGGTTCTGCGTATCCAGGACATAGTGTTGTAAATCCTCAGACTGCCTGTGGCCTTCTCCGCCTCCAACCACAAGAAGAACAAAACAGACAGTCACTCATGTGATTGAAGGGTCATGTCCAACAGATCATACTTACAAATTCCTAGCACCCTCCCCTCCCACCCCAAGCTTGACAGGGCTTACATAGACGAGTCTGGCCTTGAACTTCATTGTGTAGCTGAGGCTGATGGTGAGCCTGATCCTCCCAATATTCATGTGCAGAGTGCTGGGACTATAGGTGTGTACCATGGCCCCTGGCAATAGTTTTTTTTTTTTAAACAGACAGTTGAAAACTTGGTCACATACTTACTGATTACAGTCTCAGGCCGTTCAGGACTGGATTCTTCTAGCTCCTCCCCAAGGCCTGCACGTTCTTCTTCCAGGGTCTTCAGATTTCTTTCCCTGTTTTTTGGTTAGTGCCATCCTTCTGCTCCCCGAGAGCAAAGCTAAAGCATGCTTGTAAATGTCATCTTTCAGTGATCTTCAGGTAAATCTCTTCCGTCCATAAAGGCAAGAAGCAGTGCAGGAATTTTATGCTTTAAAAAAAAAAAAAAAATCTTACTATTCAACGTGCAGCGTATAGAGCCTTGCTGCAGATATGACGATAACCTTCAGATGACCCTTCAAACTCAGTTCCTTTCTGGTGCCTTTTTTCACAGTTCTGCTGATCACACCTACTTGGGGTCCCTTTCTTCCCCTGGGAAATACGGTCCGTGTTTTGTTTTTGTTTTATTGAGAGAATGCCTCATGTATTCTAGGCTAGCCTCAGCCTCCTAATGAATGTTTGGAAAGATAAAATTGTGGTTGTGGCCCTTGAGAAAGCATGCGGAGTGGACTCACCGTATATACAAGCGACGCAGGCACAATCAGTAAACAGAGGCATTGTTTCTGTGCTATTGAGAAGTTCAGCTTCTTAGCAGGTGGGCCAGCACATTTGCTAAGTTAATTAAGAATTTAGGGCTGGGGCAACGGCTTAGTGGGTAAAATGTTTGCCGAACACCTCAAGACCTGATTTCATCACCAGAATCCATGGGAAGCTGGATTTGGTAGCATGTGCTTATAATCCCAGGGCTCGTTAGTGAGGAGGGAAGCCAGCTGGCCTGGCATGCTCAGTGGCAAATGATGAGACCCTGTCTCAAGGTACAGGACAAGGACCAGAACCCAAGATTGTCCTTAGACATCCAAACACATGTGGTGTAGCATGTTAGTGTCTGTACTCACATGAGCGCTCACACACACAAACACACACACACACACACACACACACACACACACACACACACAGATTTTTAAAAATTTCATACGTTGACATGTTTGTATCATGCCAGTAAGTTCAAACACCTCTCTAAAGTGATGTCTATGTCTAGGAGATTCTGTATATACAGATATTTTTATACAGATATTTTTCTGTCCTTAGTAGTTTCCTTTGTCAAACAATTTTTTTTCCTAAATCAAAGTCAGATTGTTTTAAGAGCAGGTTATATTCTTTTACAATTCCAAAGTATAATTGGGGTGTAGTGAGTGTGTGTCTCCAGCCAATTCAAGGAAGGGTAAGATGAATGAGGTTGGTAGAGCTTGGTGTCTGGCTTTTGCTTAGCAGTCACACAGGTGACACCTGGTAAGCCATGTGTCCCAGGCTACAGGTGGAAAACAAAAACACTTGCCTCTGGTACCTGTGTGTCTGGTGTCTGGCCTCTTCTGCGGATACTTAGTTTGTGACTGGGATGTCTTTCCTGCCTTCGCAGAGTTCACAGAACAGTAGCAATACTCACTTTTTCCCCCCATCCTACATGACTAGCCTTGCTTTGGCTCCTGAAGTTGCCCCACAGATGGTTTATCTTTCCTTCCTTTTCTGTTTCTGGTTGTCTGGTTCACTGGCTCAGCCTATCATCGCAGGTGAAGTTACCACAGAGGAAAAAAATCTACCTAGTCTTTTGCTTTAATGTCACAGTGTTGCCCTGTGACTGTTGTAATTTTGATTTCCAGTTTTAAAAAATGATGGTACCGAGTCTCAGAGAATTCCAGTTGCTTGTCGTGGTAGACCCCGACAACATTGCGAGACTGAGTGCACACAATTACCTCGAGTGCCAGTCCCAGAGGGAGAGGAACAGCTTGGGGACCCAGGAAAGCTTTCTTGTAGTGCCACTGGGACAAGATTGGGGGGAACTAATTAAGAACTCCCCTGAACCCTCACATTCTGGTGATTATTATTGTCCTCTACTGGTTTCTCCTCTAACCTTCAGGGTTGCATAGGTGGCCGCTCTGTAGCTGGCCAACCTGTGGTGTCTCATGGTTGGTCCACTTTACCAATAGCCCCCACTCTTGAAGGGACAGTGTCAAATTTTTGTTGGGTTTTGAGCATATATACTCAGAGGACCAGAGTAGCTGGTCCTAAGTGCTATATCCTGTTTTCAGTGCTGACATGGAACTCTGTGCTCCCCACGAGGCCTGCACAGAGCTGACACTCCAAGGGGTGTGACACTCACCCAGTACATCCCTGAGGACACTAGACTCACTGCACATCCAAACATGCTGTCCTTGGCACAGAGGCCCCTGGCCAAGTTCAATGTTCTCTGCTATTCCACTCATCTATCTTATCTTGAGGCTTCAGGAGCCTTTAGAGATGTATTTGCTTTTGTGCCTTCTGGAATATTGAATGCTTATTCTATAAAGAGGTAGTCTTGCCTCTTCCGAGTTCTAGAGAATTCTTTACAAAGGTGGGAGGAGAAGTTTAGAGCAAGTCCTTAAAAGTAAGATGGGCAGACGAGAGCTAAAGGGAACCAGGGCACAGGCCAAGGGCCTCAGCAGAGAGGGGAGTGGCTGTCTGATGTGCTGCTGATGTGGATTGAGACGCTAGACAGGGGCAGGGCTGCAACTTAGCAAGTTCGTTTTATTTGGTGGGACGGTGGTTCGAAAGGTTGTCAGCACAGTAGACCACCATTTCATTCTTGCTTAGCTCTCAGTGTGCTTGTAAATCAGATACGGAAAACATATGCATATTTACGTGTATGGACACACAGGCTGACATGTGTATAGCTGGCTTGACTTGCATTCTTTCGTGCCACAGTCGAGTACTTTCAGTGAAGGTACTTTCCATCTGGGCTCAGTTTCCCCGACTGCAGAGTAGTCTCTTCCTCCTAGTATTTATGTGAAGGCAGAGATGTAATTTGTACAGAAATTTCAGTGACAATCTGGGTGTATAATGCACTTTCTATAAATACAGGCTGTTATTCTTGGCATATTACCAGGATGCCCACTCTATGCCTTTTCATGGTAGGCTCAGAAGGTACCAATGAGAGAGGGGGTGCGTGGGGACAGGCAGGCATTCTAGGTTTGCAGTGGGTGTTGAAGAACGGGGGGTGTTGAGCTTTTGCTAGCTTTCTTGTATTTCCACACGAAGCAGGGTTTATCGTGTTTAGGTACCGTTGTTATGGCTCAAATGAATCCATGTGAGTCCAAATTTCCTCTCACACTTTTATCTGTGTTGTTTGCTTTCGACTTACCACATACTGTTTTCCGTCATGTGTCACTGACCAGCCATGTGGCACATGTAAGCCCCAAACAGGTGTCAAGCATTGCAACACAACCAGGAGGGTTTAATGGGTGGTGGCAGTGGTGGATGGGGGACATGGGCAACACAGAGATTGGCAGGGTGCCAGATGGAAGGTTCAGGATAGAGTGGTAGGAGAGGCCGGTATGATGGGCAGACATTAGGATCCCAGCGGCCTTCTCTGCTGTGTGCAGGCCTTTAACTCTGTGATATAGGTGACAGGAAACCGCAGGAGGAGTGTAAGCAAGGGAATGGTGTGTTCCTTAGACTTCAGATAAGGCACTGGTGGTCATATGAAAGTAGATTCAAGTCAAAGATTTGGGGGTAGCAAAGCCAGTCAGGGTAATCTTGACAAGTCCAGCAGGAAATGTTGGAGGGCTTGAAGGTGTTAGGTGTTGATGAAGACGAACCACTCAATAAGAAACTCCTTGACTAGACAGGGGAGGTTGGAAAGAAATTGGGGCGACTCCAGGTTTCCATCGTTAGAAATGTAGGAACTAAAGGAGCAACTTTTTCTGGTTTGTTTTGTTTTGTTTGTTTGTTTGTTTTTTTAAACAGGGTTTCTCTGAGTTCCAGGGCTGTCCTAGAACTCACTTCGTGGGCCAGGATGGCCTTGAACTTACAGATCAACCTGCCTCTGCTTGGGGTTAAAGGAGCGTGCTGCCACCACCACCCGGCTCAAGAGTGACCCTCCATGTGAAGGAAAGAGGAGCAGTTGGAAGCACGAATTGTTTAATGGGCTTCTTCAAGGTCTAGAACTGCACCCAGAGGATTGAGTGGTGGGAGCAGACATTGCAGATGGCTAAGGCTTCAGAGTCTACGGCCAACTACATAGAACAGGGGCAGAGGAGAGTGAGGACAGACCTCTGGGAAGCACAGGGAGATGAGGAAGGAAAGGTCCAGTTGACCATAGTCACCAAGACCAAGGAGTAAAGCAAGGAGAAGGTAGCTCCTTTTGTCACAGGGAACAAACAAGGGCCACGTGCATCTTGGGGTTGGCTATGGGGAAGGATGAGCTGAGGAAGTCCCCGACAAGGCTCAAGTAAGATCAGAGGACCAGCAGGCATAGTTAGAAGGAAAAGAAGCCAGGACGGGATCGCTCCTTCCAGGAAGGGCTGGCTTGGCTTTGGGGGACAAGAATGTCTTCAGTTTCTATGATCTTGTAGTTCTTATGCTGTGTCCCTGCCCCCATGCAACTATGTTGTTATTTTATAGAGATCTTGCCTTGTAAGGTACTGTCGGAATAACTCGAGTGTTATTATTGCTCATCATAATATTAGTCTTTTATCATCTTAAAATAAGACCCATTGAATTAAAATCTGGTGTACCATTACCACATGTACCATCTCCAATACCTAGGAGGGAATTGGCTTGGCTTGTGCATATACAGATGTGAATATATATAATACAACTGGGACCCTTGCAAAGAATGGATATGACGAATTAAGTCTATTCTTATTTGTACTTCATTCATTCATTCTTTCTCCTTTCTTCCTTCCTTCTTCTCCCTGCCCCCCTCTTTCTTTGCCACTAACTTGTCCTCCACCTTTTAAGGGCTTGACTTACAGGTCTGCACCACTATGTCTAGCTAATAAGTTTTCTGTGATGAAACTATTCATTATTTCAAAATACATACTCTTAACAGCTACCATTTATATGAAAATGTTCATTTTATTGAGAGCCTTCCGGTGTGTGTGTCGTGGTATTAGTTCCTGTTGTGTTGTGAATACAAATGTGTTTTGGTAAAACACACAGAATGTATTGAAAAGTAAGTTAAAGTTGAACTTAATTTAAAAACACAACAAAAGCACGAACCACATTGATCAGTTACTTTCATTAAAACACATCAGAAAACAATTTCTGTGAATTATTTCTCTTGACCCTGTGTTGGCTAGGGGCCCTGTGTGGACCCAGTATTGGTTTCTGGTGCTAGGGATGGTTAGTGATGCTGATGCTAGAAGCTAGAATCCCCCAGGCTGCCATCTCCACCCTGGGCTTTCTCAGTGTAAGAACAAAATCTACCTGGTATTTTCTAGGAGTTACTAGCTAACTGATTTAAGTAGGAAGTAAGCCTGAGATTCCTAAATCTCAAAATGCTAACTCAAACCCCCACCTTTTGCGGTATGCTCTCTGTCTGTCTGTCTGTCTGTCTGTCTGTGTGTCTGTCTAATCCAGGGTCTCGTGCACTCCAGAACTGCAGTCCCAGGAATCCAGCTCCAAAATATGAGCTGGGGACTCTGTTGTGCGATTCTTGGTCCATTGCCTAGAATTCACTAAGTTTCTCAGGGGTAACTCTTTATATTTTATTTTATACTTTCTTTGGGAGGGGGAGTGGCTCAAGATAGGGTTTCTCTGTGTAGCCTTGGCTGTTCTGGACTCACTTTGTAAACCAGGCTGGTTATTTTATTCCTTTGAAACAGGTTTTCTAACTCCAACTGGCCTCAGACTCCTGAAGTAGTAAAGGGTGACCTTGAACTTCTGACCCTCCCGTTTCCATCTGCCAAGTGCTGGGATTACAGGTGTTAGCCACCTTGCCTGGCTTATGAGGTGCTGGGGGTGGAGCATAGAGGCTTTACCCATGCTAGGCGAGAACTCTACAACTGAGCTACACCCCCAGATTCTAAGGGGTGACTTGTGTGGGTCTTCAGGACCTTGAGAGAGCATTTCTGACAGATGTTCCTTCCTTCCAAGTTATGTGACACTTGAAAATGGCTGAGTGCTTTGCCGTCCTTGTGACTTGCCCAGGCTGTCCCAGTCAGCACGCCTGAAGGAAGTCACAGTGCCGCATGAGGAACTGGATGCTACCTTGGAAGTGTGCTAGAACTGCACACAAGCCAACTGGAGCTCTGGATTGGATGTATCTGGGAGCCAGTGAAGAAGCAGGTGTCTGGGAGGTTGTGCAGTGTCTCCTTCAGCGCAAGAGGAGCAGACTTCCTGCTGCAGACCAGCACCCAGCATAGTGCACCATTGGGGGTTAAGACACAGTCTTCAGCAGCCATAGATGGTGCAGAGAGAAATAGCTGTGTGATTGTTAAGGGCTTGGGAGAGAAAGGTTTTTGGATAAAGGTCTCTCTCTCTCTGGAAGGAACTTGGACTGCCTAGGCTGAAAGTTTGAGAGGAGAGAATGTTGTGTTTATTGCCATTCGGTTAGAGATTTTGACAGAAAATTAAACGGGACTTTTGTTAAAAACTGGAGGAGGTCTTTCATTTCTAGCCTTCGTTGCTTTAGGGTTGACTGTGAAGTGGGACAAAGAATGTTATTTGCCTTTGGGCTCTGCAGAATGGCTTGGCCTCGTCCCAGGAGACTGAGGTGTGGGGTTCATTCCCCCCCCCTCCCCCCCCCCCGCACTCTGCCCCTTTTATGTCCTATACTTTCCCACCACCTCATCTTTTATTTTATTGTTCTGAGGAGCTAGGCAGTCTCCGTCTATACAAAAAGAAATCAGAAGTCTCCTGAAGGTGTTGCTTCCTCCAAATTGAATGTGAGATTTTTGGATTCCTGAAATGCCATCTCATTTCCTTCTAAATGACGGGGAAGCCGTGTGGGCTTCAAGCACAACTCTGCCTTTGAGGTCATCTGCACTCTTTTATTCGGTGGCCCTGAAGGAGATTCCACAGCCTCAATTAGACTGAGGTGCCAGAAAGCGGGAGCTATAGGGAAGGTTGAGAGAAGAGGGGGATGGGAAAAAAAGGGAGGCAGTATCAATATTCAAACAAGTTGAGTCATTTCTCACCTATTTCCTAAGCGCGTGTACACACACACACACACACACACACTCTCTCTCTCTCTCACTCCACGGTATTACACTGTTCAGAGGTGATTATGCCATGAAATTGCAGCATGATTTTGCAGACTTATAACACTGTGTACATTGTCGTCTATGTGTCTATTTCCACAATTGATTCTGCAGTTAGTTTTATGGTTTATTTTGTTGTGTTTTTTTCTTCTTATTTTGTTTGTTTGTTTGTTTTTTGCCACTGGCTTTCTCTGTGTAGCCCTGGCTCTCCCTGTAGACCAGGCTGGCCTCAAACACAGAGATTCCCCTGCCTCTCCCTCTTAAGTGCTTGCATTCAAGTCCTGTGCCACCACCACCTTAACTTGTTATGTTTTTATAAGGCACATAATATACCTTTCCTAGAGGGAAAACAAGAAGAAAACTAATTAGTTTGGAAAGTGCCAGATATTTCTGACTGTAGTTATTTCTTTAAAAAGCTGTGGTGCTGGGAGGTAGTATGCTGGCAGAGTGCTTGCATAACATCTGAGAAGCCCTGGGTTCAAACCCCAGTACCCCCATCCACTTTTAAAAAAATAGAGTTTAGCCTAGAAGAAGTTGGAAGTGCTCAGAATATCTCCTTTTGTCTTATTTCTGATAATGTGAGCATACTGACTAAGGAGAGTATGGGGGAGGTTGGAGAATGACCCAGTGAGAAAAGGAAGACTCAGAGCTTATGAGAACATCAGCACCTAAGGACCCGCTGTGCTGGCAGACACCAGCCTGATTGTTAGTTAAATGTTGCTGTTCTTTATTTCAGGACCCTTCAGACTTACAAAATGGTTGTGCAAAACAGATACAAGTTTGGTTATTCTTTGTACCAGAGTTGGGTGTTTTGTTTATTTTTATTTTTATTTTTTTTTTTCAGGACTGGGGATTGAACCCAGGGCCTCACACATGCTAAGCAAACACTCTAGCTCGGGCCTACACCCTCAGATCTATCAGTATTAAGTACACAGGCTTCTTAGCAGGGTGCAGTGGCGTACACCTGTAATCGCAGCACTCAGGGAGGCAGAGGCAGGCAAGTGCTGTGAATTCAAGGCTAGCCTGGTCTACGAACGGAGCCTAGGACAGCCAAGGCCACAACAGAGAAACCCTGTCTCAAACAGCAACAACAACAAATGGACTTCTAGTATGTTTATATTTTTGTTTTGCCTTATTTCCCAGTTCTGACTGATGTGTCACTCTGACGAACAGTGTCATTTCATAAGATACTGTTGTCCTACTTATGAGACCATACTTATCATCCCATCCTGGGTGTCCGCACAAGCTAGAACAGCAATGGACAGAGGCCTTCCCAGCCGGCTGAGCCCACTTAGCCCCACACCTCTCCCCACCTTTCCTAGTGTGGCTTATTCGTGCTTGCTAGCCAAAGAACATTTCTGCCTAAGTCGCAGAGCCTGGAACCCGTCCACTGTCATAGTCAGGAGAAAGATGGACTCTGGACTCAAGAGAATCTGTCTTTTAAGGCTGGGTTATTTATGGAATGCCGAGGAGTGTTTAGCATTTTGAAGTTCACTTGGGCCATGAGTAAAATGGAGTGAGTGACATGTTCCTGTTTGTAATCGGGGACAGTGGGCATCTATGCCTAAGGGGGATACTGCCCAAGAGTTGAAAACAGAAGCTTTGAGAAGCCAGGAGATCAGTTCTGAACACCTCATCATGATGTGTCCAGAAGAAGGTGACCTGTCCTTCAGTGTTTCTCTCTCCAGTTTATCCAGGAGCCAGGCTTTCTGAAAAACATATTGTCTGTAAACTTAGCAAGAGGCGGACACCATGAGAAGCTTAGAGTTAAGTCAGTCCGTCAGCTGGGATTCAGAGTTTTAGCCCCGAAGATTTCCTTTGCTACCAGAAGCACTTTTTCCTTAAAACCACTGTGTTTTTTTTTTAAATAATGGCTAAAGACCATTGCCTTGGAACCTGCTCCCACGGATGTTGTTGGGTCGTAAACTCGAGTTTGCTAAAACCTCCAGCTCTGGGAACAAGTAAGGAAGGCATCTCTTCCTTTAGCTGCAGGTAATTTCAGAGCAACAACAACAAAAAAAAACCTGGGTAATCACAGAGCCCACATGCTTCTCTAGGAAGGGGGGCAAGATTTAAGGCAAAACTACCAGATTGTAGTTGTGGCCATTCTTTATATGGAAAGAGATTAATTCTGGTGGACTAACTACATCTAAAATTAGAACTGTGGGAACGGGATTATATGTAACAAAATGCAAGAGATTAATGTGTCTGTGTGAGTGGATTTCGAGAGTTGAGAAACGGAAATAGGAAATGAATATTCAAGCAGGTATGAGACAAGCGCAATTACATTGATTTCTGCCTTGAGACCTCAGTGGCCGAATCTGAGTTCTCGTCATGATGTGGGGGTCTGTCTCTTAAAGCTGTTCACAATAATGTCTTCGCGATGGCTTCTAAAAAAGGATTATGTCCTGACAGTCAACTATGGTTTTTCTGGCCCATCAGAGTAGAGGTTAAGACAAAAATCTTGACGTTGGCCTAATTAGGTGAAATTTGAAAACACCGCTAGTGCCACACCTAGCCTTTGACTTGAATTCCGTGGGAAGGCAGCTATAGGTCTTTTTAGTTAGTGGCTGTATTAGAGGCTGAGGTGTAGCTAAGGGACAGAGTGCGTGCTTAGCATGCCCAGAGTCCTGGGTTCAACTCCCCACGTGTTAGGAACTTAGATTATGAGTCAGGCTTTGCCTCTATTGGATGGTGTGGCTGTCTGCCGCTTCTCTTCCTGACAAGCCTTCGTTATCCCCACATCCCCTAGGAAAGCAATTGTGGTCCTTCCTTGAGGTCTTCCTTTGCTGTAGGACAGTGACAGAGAATCTGACCAGCATGGGACATGGATTGGAAATGACTTTTATGGATGTAACGTTTGGAGCCTGGTACCGTTGGGTTGTCTCCCTTTGGTACAGTGTGCTCTGACGTAAGTCTTGACCATAGGGATGAGGCAAGGCTTTCTGAAAAACCATTTCCGTGCTACATGCTCTGGTCTTTCGCATTGGTGCGGAGTCCTTCAGGAAGACAGTCACAGTTGTAGTTCTAATACCGGATCCTTGCCCATGGATCTGTGAACCCTTGTGTAGTGTTAATAACATGATAGACTCTGCACTGAGCAATAAAACACCCAGGGACTCATTTCATCTTCAGAGCTACCCAGGGAAGCAAGGATGTTTTCCGCTGGGGAAACTGAGGCACAAGAGTGGTTGCGTGTCTTGACTGAAGTTTTATATCTAGTAAGGGGCAGGCCTTTCACTTGAACCCTGGAAGTCTGGTTTCATATTTTGTATTATTTGATATTTTGCTGCTGCTGCTGCTATTACTACGACTGTGTTATTATCTTCAGGAAGGAACTCATGTACGCTAGGCAGACGCCCTGTCACCCCCTCCACTCCAGCCATGACTAATGTTTTAGAAGACTGAACACGTTAGGAAAAAGTAGGAAAAAACCCCAAACCTGTAAATGTTTAGATGAGCAGGTTGTGGCTGATGAGAAACCATCTTTCTTGTCAAGTGTCAAGCTATGGAGCGAAGAAAGGCTTGCTGTGGGTGACATGGTTCTTGTTTAGGGTATGAAAGAGTGCAAGAGTCAGTGGGCTCTTTTTAGGTTTGTTTCTCTGGGGCATTTGCATATACTAGTATGAGCCCGTGAGAAACCCTAAACACAGCATTCACCGAATACCCTAGAATTACCTATAAACTACATTGGATTTTCCCTGCGGGGGAGGGTATTGGGGGAAGAAAAAAATCTCTCTCTGTCTCTCTCTCTGTCTCTCTCTCTCTGTCTCTCTCTCTCTGTCTCTCTCTCTCTCTCCTCCTCCTCTCTCCTTCTCCCTCCTATCTCTGTCCCTCTCTCCATCTCTCTCTCGCTCCTCTCTCTCTCTCCTCTCCTCTCCTCCTCTCTCCTCTCGTGTGTGTGTATGTGTGTGTGTGTGTGTGTGTGTGTGTGTGTGTGTGTGTGTGTCTGTCCCAGTGTCCCACAGAGCACATTTAGAGGGCAGAGGACAACCTATAGGAGTCAGTTCCCTCTGTCGAGCAGGTCCTGGGATGAAACACAAGTAGCCAGTCAGCTGTGGTGGCAAGCACCTTTACCAGCTGAGCCATCCATCCCCTGGCTAATGGGCTTTCTTCTCGAATGTGAACTAATGACCTCAGATGGTGTGCGGTGTGCTTACAAAACCTGTTCTGCTTCTATGCTAACCTGAGATGTTTATAACTCTACGGAGATCTGAATGTAGTTTGGAAACTTTAAACGTCTACCTTGTGGTGCTTGGAGAGGAAAAATTAGATTGGACCGATTTCTGTTGTCCGTCAGCTTAGATGTATTTTCTGAATTTCCAAACAGGATTATAGAAAAGACTTCTTTCTAATTGGGAATGCCTCCCTTTGCCACCTAGGAAACACCTGACTGTTTTCTTAGGGAAATATTCTGCAAATCAGACTTTCAAAGGCTTGTATTTAAAAATCCTCATAAAACATAAAGCTACATTCAGAACTAGCTCTAGTTTTGGAAAATAGGTTTTTGTGTTGTCAGCCGACAAGAAAGAGATGCAGCTTTGGGAGGCAGAGGCAGGCGGATCAAGGTGAGTTCGAGGCCAGCCTGGTCTACAAAGAGAGTCCAGACAGCGAGAGCTACACAGAGAAACTCTGTTTCAAAACAAAACCAAACCAAACCAAAATCAACCAAAAACAAAACAAACAAACAAAGAAAGAGGAGTTTCTGAGGGAAGGCAATGGGGGTGTTTCAGACAATTCATTGTGTTTGGATCTCTGTCATTAGCCACAGAAATGCTTGCTTTCAGGTTGTAGTGAAGAAAATGGAAGCTGATGCCCTCTCCCCTGACTCCCATTTTTGCCTATATTAAGAGGTAAGACTCACCTAGGTTCACATAAGACAGAGCCCCATTTTGAGAACAAAATGTAGGACTTTTCAATGTCCGGAAGGAAGAAGAAACTGAGCCTTTTAATTCTTCCATTAAAAACCAAAGGCGGCTGGAACCTGCCCTCTGGATACCCTGAGCTTGAGCCCCACCTGGCTCAGCGACCCGGGGCATTCTAAGGGTCCTTGCAGGGACCCGTTGGTGGTCTGTGCAGCCACTGGGCACCTTCTGTAAAGTGCCTGGGCTTGCTAAAAAATCTGCTCCAAGAATGGAAAAGCAGATCCGGAGTGCTAATCCTTTGTCATTGGTCACAGTCCCTCGACACTTCTTAACCAGCTGACTGCTACTGATTCAATTTGGCCAACTGTGCTTAGCTTCCTTAAAACCTGCTGCAGTTTCGGTTGAGTAAAGCGGTGATTCATTTCCTGCCCCGTGGGGTGTCAGCTAACTCTAATGGTTTTGTCAGCAAGAGCCCACAGCTGCCCGGGATGGAGGGACTGACAACTTGGGAAACAGTGGGGCTGGCATCTGGCTTAGAGGGGCACCTTCTTTCATGGCATCGGGAAGGGATTGAACTCAGGCAGTTGATTCAGTGTGATGGTTTGTGTTTTGTGTTGTCAGCTTCCAGCCCTTGTAATACAGGGAAGCAGAAGAGACTCTCCTGACTTCCCATGGCCGTCAGTAGTGCCAGGCATGCAAGAAATTTACTCTCTGTGTGGGTGTCTTTCCTAAGAGGACATGCGAACAACACCTCAGAGCTAGTTTTAAGTAAGGAAACCTTATGTTTCCTGGTGATCTTGGATGTAGGATTAAGTTGTTTTGAGTACATGACAAAATGCAAGCAAATGTTTTTGGGAATACATAATAGCTTGATTACTTTGGCTGGATGTTCATAAAGCAAACATACTATGAACACTATAGCTCTTTTCTTTTTCTTGTTTTTGTTTTTCTGAGACAGGATCCTACTATGTGTTCCTGGCTGTCCCTGAACTCACAGAGATCCATCTGTTTCTGCCTCCCGAGTGCCACTATGCCCAGCCGGAATACAGCCTTTTGTATTCTGTGAAACTATCAGCAAACAGAAAGAGATTTACAGTCTTACATTTAACCTCTTCAGTACAGCATTTTTATTTATGTTTTAAAATTACACTTATTTATTTCAGTGGGCGCTCTCCACAGAGGTCAGAAGACAATCTGTAGGGTGTTGGTCCTGTCCTTCCACCATGTGCGTCCTGGGAATCCAACTCAAGTCCACAGGCTTGGTGGCAAGTGCCTTTCCCTGCTTAGCCATTTTGCTTTCCCATTATGTTTGTTCATTTACAGTCATTCTTTACAAATCTCAAGGAAACAATAAAATAACAAGTAGTAAGTCAGTAAACCAGAATGTTGCAGGTTGTATTTTTAGTAAATATTTGTTGGGTTTGTGTGTGTGTGTGTGTGTGTGTGTGTGTGTGTGTGTGTGTGTGCCCGTGCACGCGCATGTTTTTTGTTTTTGTTTTTTCCTGATACAGAGTTTCTCTTTATAGCCATGGCTGTCCTGGACTCACTTTGTAGACCAGGCTGGCCTCAGACTCACAGAGATCCGCGTGCCTCTGTCCCCCACCTGCCCCCCCATCCCCCACCCCCCACCCCCCCATCCCCCCCATCCCCCCAGTGCTGGGATTAAAGGCGTGTGAGTTGGTGAATACTTCTCCATCATCTTTCTTTCAAGAAAAGGTGAACGGTACATATTTTCTATATTTAAATTGTTGCATGTAAGTGGTACATTTGCACATTTAGTGTGAAAACTTATTATGTTCAAGTGCAAAATTCAAAAAGATGTTATTTGTTTTACTAAGAACTTAATTTGAAGCCAGGTGTGGTGGCGCACGCCTTTAATCCCAGCAGTCGGAGTCAGAGGCAGGCAGATCCCTTTGAATTCGAGGCCAGCCTGGTCTACAAAGTGAGTCTAGGATAGCCAAGGCTACACAGAGAGACCCTGTCTCAGAGGAAAAAAAAAAAAGAAAGAAAAAGAAAAATAATTTAATTTGGGACTAGAGAGGTGTGTCTCAGCACTTAAGAGCATAAACTGGCTCCCGGCGCCAAGCTGGATGCTCCCAGGGGATCTGATGCTGTCCTCTGACTTCAGAGGACACCTGCACCCATGTTCACATGACCTCTCCATTCCCTACACATACATTTTAGAGGCATGTATGTGTATAAATGTATATGTGAATTTTAACTTCACATATTTATTTTCATATCCATCTAATAATGAAATTGTCACATATAAACATGTTCACCTTTTCCAGGAATAGTTCAGTTCCTAAATTGGATACATTTACATTTTTGTACCTGTTTTCTATTCCAGGTCAAAGAGTATTTTATGCATGTCTAGAGTCACCAGGAACGGAACTTATATACTTGCTCTTGAGTCTCAACACTAATCCTAGTGTCAGCTGATGTGCCCTTTCCTCTCTAGGGTTGTCCTGTCTGTCACATACACTGACATGGGCTATTGAGTTCCTAGCTTTCTGTTTTTTTGAGACACGGTTTCTCTATGCATCCCTGGCTGTCCTGGAACTCACTCTGTAAACCAGGCTGGCCTCAAACTTAGAGATCCACCTGCCTCTGCCCCCCAAGTGCTGAGGGTTAAAGGCATGTGCCACCACTGCCCGGCTGACATATAGGCTATTGTTAATGAAAATATGTACTTTGTGCATTTGTTTGTGTACTCGGTTAAATGTACTAAGGCATCTATAATAGTTATGTGTTCCTTACTTATTCAGGATTTGTTGATAATTAATGGTCTTTTCCCCTTACCCAAAGTTTTATTTTAAAAGCAAAAATTGAGAGTGAAAGCATTTGTGTTCATTGCGAGCGAGAGCTTGAGTTCCAAGAGGAAGGAGGACAGGTACTAAGCCTTTAAAAAATGGATTGTCGGGGTTATGACAAGCTCAGAAGTAGTGTAAAGTCGCGTGTGAATATCTTTGTGGGATAGAATCTTCAAGTAGAAAAATAATGAGTTGAAAAATTATTTTACATATCTGTGTAGGACAAATGTTGAACAGTTGTTTCAGCATTGTGCGTTGTGTTGAGGTGAGATGTAGGAATGCTATAGCTATGTCTGATCTGGATTTCAGACTTTTTATATAAATAAGACAACTGGTTTGTGAGTTATATAACATTATATTGCCCCCACTGACAACCTAAGGGCAAAGGAATGGAAAAGATAGATGCTTCAACCTCATGGATAGTAGGCAGAGTTAGGGATAGTTACTAAATACTCTTTGATGTGATGCTTCAACCTCATGGATAGTAGGCAGAGTTAGGGATAGTTACTAAATACTCTTTGATGTGATGATAGTCGTGTTATGGTTGTATATTTGAACCAAGAAACCATAACTTCTAACAGTACATTCTACGGTATTTACAGATGGAATATGATGAGTGCAATTTTCTTTAATGTAATAGAGGGCAGGATAATAGGAATTAAACATGGATGGGGACGTTTAGGCCAGCCATGAAGCTGGGTAATGGAGAGTTACTACCTCACTCTGCTCACGGATTTGGGGGAAAATAGGTTTTTGAAAAGGAACAGAACAAAATCAAAATAAAACAAAACCGGGGTGTGTGTGCGTGTGCATGTGTGCATGTGTGTGTGTGCGCGCGTGTGCGCGCGCGTGTGCACATGCCTTGGATCCCAGCACTTGGGAGGCAGAGGTAGGTGGATCTCTGTGAGTTCGAGGCCAGTCTGGTCTACTGAGTGAGTCCAGGACAGCCAGGAAACCCTGTCTCGAAAAACAAAACAAAACAAAACAAAAGAAAACAACAAAAACAGAACAAAACAAAAACCCAACCAACCAACCAAACAAACAAAAAAACAAAGAAAGAAGAAAGGAACAGAAGGTGGAAGAAATGGCTGGACGGGTAAAGTGCTTACTGTGTTAGCATGATGACTGGAGTTGAAAACCCTAGAACCCATGTAAAAGCGCAGGACTCTAGCATGGGTCTGTAGTTCCAGTGTTCCTGTGTAGAGATGGGAAGGGAAGAACCTGGCCTGTGCAGAACCTGCTTCCTGCGGAGGGGGGAAGGGGGAGACCAACACCGCAGGCTGTCTGCCTATGGCAAGTGTTTGCCTGCTTGTTATCTTCCTCTTCCTCTTCCTCACCCTCTTCCCCTCCTTCCCTCCCTCCCTTCCTTCCCTCCTTCTACCCCCCTCCCTTCTTCTGTGTGTGTGTGTGTGTGTCTGCGTCTGTCTGTCTGTCTGTCCTTCTCACCCCTTCATGTATCCCTCCTTCCCCTCACTGCATGTCTGTGTGTCTGTCTGTCTGTCTCTCACTCACACATGTACCCACTCATATAAACACACAAGAAAACACAAACACTAAAGTTACTGAGTAAAAAAACGCATCAGTATTTTGTCAAGAGTAGTTAAGGAGGTTTCCAGGGAAGGAGACGCCTAAAAATATCAGAGGTTTGATTTCACTGTAATTATATGCAGCTATTTATGGCTATATGATTTTAAAACCTAATAATATTGTAGTTTTATTTTAATTAACATAAGCCTCTGCTTAGGTGAAAGAACTCTTGCTGTTTGACACAAGCCTTTAAATCAGCAAATAGGGTTTTGAAAGCTCCCTCGGTGCCAGGTACTGTAGTGACTGCAGAAATCTCACCAAGGAACACAGATGGGGCCTTGTACTAATGTCTCTGAGGAGATTTGCCCGGGTCATTCCACAGTATGGCGTGATAAGGGCACTAATGGACTTAGAGAAAGTTTGTGGGAGCACAGAAGCCAGAATGGTTTCATTCTGCTTTGGACGGCAGAAATGGGCGGCGGCGGAGGAAGGATGCTTCAGAGGGTCTGGAGAGAAGACTGTATCTGCCCTCCATGCTGCAGAGGACATGACAAAGGGGAGGCAGGTGGCGGAAACAGCGGTGGCCACAGCACAGACCTAGGGAAGTGAGTGGAGCAAGCAGATGCTGTGAGTGGGAAAAATTGGGAGTCGGTTTGAGAACATGAACGTATAATCAGAAAGGCAGGTCTGCATCCCGACCCCGCATCAGAGGGCAGCGTGAACACCCCCAGGTCCCTGTGAGTAGAGCTTGTTACCCCTCTTAATTGAAGGGTGTCCCACCTCAGAGTATCCTAGCTACAGCTCTGCTTTACTTTGGGTTCCAGGTTGGTATTCACAAACAAGTGATTCTGGCTGAACAACAGTCAGCCAGACTCCCCCATCCTGCCACCATTGCTCCCAGGCTTTGCTTGTTTTCCTACCTATATTGACAGCTAGAGTTGTGCTGGAAGCCACCGAGGAGCAACATCCTTCATATTATGTACTGGAAAAGAACCCGGGAGGCCTGCTGCATCCAGACCAACTCAGCGGTCATATGGCTGGCCCCATTGAGGAAATAGTCCTTGACTGTCAATCCTTGCCATCTGAGACCAGGAGCCGTACTGCTGAGCCTTGGTGGCTTTTACTAAGGGTGAAGGAATTATGAATGTCGCACGTCTGTCTGTCTGTCTCCTGACTCGCAAAGCTCTAGGAGTGGCCAGAGGGGTTGCCATGCTTTGATTTCCACTTGTAATTTTGTCCCTGGACAGTGAAACACTTCAGGACACTTCTCAACATCACATGCAAGTCCTTCCATGTCGTGTTTTTCAGTTGTTGTTCTGAAAAGCACATAAAAATATTTTCTCCCCCGCAGATAAGTCACACGGTGTGTGAAATGGGGCCGCGTGCTGCTCAGGGGGAGATGGGGGTAAGCTGCACATGGTGAATAATTTTGAGAGGACTCACCCCTTGTGTGTGTGTGTGGGGGGGTGGGACACTGATGTGAAACAAACCTTTGCTACATGTGGCTTCCCTTCAGAGCAGACTAGCTGGCATGCCGTCTTGCCCTCACCACCTTGCACCCGGCTCTGGACACTGATCTCTATGCTCTCAGGTAACCTTCCCCATGTCTGACCTTTGGCTGCTCTGTGACCTTCAGAGCTCATCTGTGCGACCAGTAACAAAATACAAAGTTCTGATGCTCCTAGGCACGAGCACATCCCTTGGCTTTTTCTGCAGCTAGATATGTCCGTTCTAGATGGAAGAGATTGACTGTTAGGTTGACACTGTGCTCTTGAATTGTCTTCACATCATAGTCATGGGAGCATCACGTTAACATCTTAAAAGATGTGGGCCATAACCCGGGGGTTGGCTGTACTCCTCAGCCAAGGCAAGGTCAATTAGCCTGAACCTGGACTAAGTCTTTGAGTTATGAAGTAGAGGGACTTCTCAAAGGATCAAAGGGGTGTGGGCCTGATTGATTGATTGATTGATTGATTGATGGGCTCCTCCTTGCCAATTTGGGAGAGGTGATCATCATAGTCGATATGAATTACAACCAATTCAGTAAGATATGAAACCCTAAGTCAATGCTGACATAGACGTTGATAGAACAAATAAATGAGAGACGTGGTGAGTGCAGTTCTTGAGAGCCAGGACTTATAAAAAGGAATGATAGAATTATGAAGTCATTGGTGTGTACAGAACTGGCAAGGGAATATTTGATAAGGATCAAGCATTTACAGAGCTTCAAAATATCTACCCACAAATGACTTTTTAATTACAAAGGCAAACTTAAGAACGAGGGAGGGGGGGTCCAGAAGATATCACTTTAGCCAAACGATGTGACTTAATTCTGCTAAGGTCATGTGCCTCTTTTTTTTTTTTTTTTTTTTTTTTTTGCTTGTTTGTTTGTTTCTGAGACAGGGTCTCTCTCTTTAGCCTTGGCCAGCCTGGAACTCCCTAATGTAGACCAGGCTGACCTTGAGCTCCCAAAGATCCACCAGCCTCTACCTTCAGAGTACTGAGCTAAGAGGTCTGTGCCACCTCGCCCAGCCATCATGTGCCTTTTGATAGGATGCACTAGGAAGGTTACTGAGTTATTTAAAAAGAACGAAAGAGTCATCTTTACCCAATTGTGATGAAAATGACAGACAAACTCAGGCGGAGAGACTGGAACTTCCGTCCTAAAACAGGTCAGATAGAGAAGAGGAAGGAATTCTGAATTTGGCAAGAGTGAGGGCTGAGCTTCAACACAGAATTGAAGAAGAGATGGAATCCTTTCACATTCTGTTGGTCCTGGGAGCTCCTGGCATCCCTAAGTGGCGGTCCAGTGCCTAAATTTGCTCCTCAGACAAGAAGGGATGATGGAGACCCTTTCAAGGTCAAGATTTCAGAAGACATTATTGGAAGATTGGCAAAGCTGAGTCTCTCTTCACAGTGAGGGTGCTGGGAAATAATTTTGCAAATGGCAGCTTGAGTCCCAAGCTCTGTACTATCAAGGTATTTATTTTTATCTAGTCTTTGTTATTTGCATTTTGTTTGTGAAATTCCACTATCAAAGAGAAGTATAAAACTAGGTGAAAATTACAAATAATTATACTAATATGTTTCATTTAGCCTTTAAACTTAGCAGAACTGATTGGAGTGGTCTAGACATGTATTAGCCAGTCTGAACAGAGAGGGCTGAATATCCCGTGTCTGTAAGCATCTGTACCCACGACGACCTGTAGAACAGTATGAAGTCTTGCCTGGGAAAATGGCTCAGTGGGGAAAAGGGCCTGAGTTCCATCCCTAGCCCCCATATTAAAAAAACAAAACAAAAAACAAAACAACAGTGAGCCTGGTGGTATGGTACATACTTTTAATCCTACTTCTGGCTAGGCTGAGATGGGCAGATCCCTTGGGTTTGTTGGCCAGCCAGCATGGCCAATTGGTATGTTGTAGGTAAAAATAAGAGAACATGTCATAAAAACCAAGGTGGATGTCAACCTGAGGAAGTATACCTGAGGTTGGTTGACCTCTGTCTTGTACACATGTGCACATACACATGTGCCTGTGCACACATGATCTCTCTCTGTCTCTCTGTCTCTGTCTCTCTCTCCACACACACACACACACACATACACACTACATACATACATACTACACACACACCACCCACATATACACTATACACACACGTACTACACACATACACACTGCACGCGCATACACACAGGCACATACCCACACCCCTATTGCATTTTCCCATTAGATGGGTAAACCTCAAGTTCAAACCCCACATCTTATTTCTTTCTTTCTTGCTTGCTTTTTTTTTGTTTTTTTCAAGACAAAGCTTCTCTGTGTAGCCCTGGCTGTCCTGCATTCACTGTGTATACCAAGGTAGCCTCAAACTCCCAGAATGCACCTGCCTCTGCCTCCCCGAGTTCTGGGAATACAGGTGTGTGGCACCACACCTGGGTCATCTTTTCTTAACTGCACTAAAGACTGATAGTGAGTGATAAGAAGGCTGAAAGAGATCAGGAGAAAGACAGAAAGGCTGCCCCCAAGCACCAGGCAGGTGCTGTGTTCACAGGCTTTCAGCTGAGGGCCTTTCGAGGTTTGCTGTATGTGTGTAACGCCATGTTTCATACACATTAAGCCTACGTAATGTCAGTTCATAGCCGTAGTGTTTTGACAGCTGGTTAAGAGTTTTACGGCTATGGTTGTTCAGGTTTAGCCGTAAATATAACCTGTCAACCACATTCTGACAGGTGCATAAATACTCATTTAAGACTTGGTTGTTTATACTTAGATTTTATCTTACATTTTGTCCCTTTGGAGATTGAATTTGCTTATTTTTTTTTTTTTTTTTTTCTAATGGGAATATTTTCATGTTAACTACCAACTTTTTTCGTAGTTAATGGGCCTGGCCTTATTCCTGTGAAAATGACTGAGGCTAAGAAAGGGTGGACACCCCCCACCGCCTACCTCCCCCCCAACCCCCCTCCCCCTCCCCCTCCCCCCACCCCCCCCCCTCCCCCCACTCTCCCTATCCCCCCACCCCCCCACCTCACCCCACTCTCCCTATCCCCCCAACCCCCCCACCTCACTCCCCACCCCCCTATCCCCCCACCCCCCACTCCCCATCCCCCCTACCCCCCACTCCCCCATCCCCCCTACCCCCCACCCCCCCCCATCCCCCCTACCCCCACCCCCCCTATCCCCCCACCCCCACTCCCCCATCTCCCCTACCCCCCACCCCCATCCCCCCTACCCCCCACCCCCCACCCCCCCATCCCCCACCCCCCATCCCCCCTACCACGTTCAAGCCACCTGCACTTTGGGGAGTTACTTGGAGTGTTATCTCACTCTGTGCCCTTTTGTCCGGTTTCTTATTCTTTGAAATTTGCTTTGCAAGGCCATGTGACTTTTAATGTTGCTTTAAATTTAATTACTATTTCCTGTAAGCACTTCTCCCCGAAAGGTTTTCCCACAGAAGTGTTTGCTGGTCAAAGGTCACTTTCTAATACAGTGTGAACAAGACTTTTCTGGAAGACAGGCTTGTGCTGGCCACCAAGAATGAGCAATCCTGGTTGTGATGAGTCGGACAGTCATGCAAGGGGGGCGGGGGGGGGCCGGGAGGCAGTGGCAGGGACGGCCTCTACTGACCACTTCCACGCTGCCGAGTGTCGCCACCCTGGCTGCCTTCCTTCCTGAGGGAGCATGGTTCCTGTACAGGGTTGTGTTGGGAAGCGTTGCTGTCTTCTTTCCTGACCCAGATTTTTCCAAACCTACAGAGGAGAGTCAGTGAGCTGAGGCCATTCTTGGAGCTCCCTCGCTGGCCGGCTGGAGCATCCCCTAGGCTACAAAGGGACAGTTGATGCAGTCAGCTCCATTTATACCAGTCACAGCCTTCTCTTCCCAACCTCCCCCTTTCCACTCAAGGTTTCTTTCCTTTTTTTTTTTTTTTTTTTCAAAGCAGCCATGTGAGAGGGGTAAAATAATTTTGAAGAGCCTTCGATGGTGGGAATTCTGACAATGAGTGGAAGATTGTAATTACTCTTCCATTAGACTCAGTGGCTTTGGACAGATAAGCTGCATTGAAACGGGTGACCAGGGTATGGGATCATGGATTGTCTTTCACTGTTGTCATGGCGACAGTGATGCAGGTGGCCTGTAACTGCCGGGCTGTCAGATCTTATACATCAAACTGGTGCTAAGTGAAAATATGTTAGAGGCATTGAGGAAAATTTGCCAGCAGTGTTTACAGGATCAGCTAAAGAAACGCCAGCCTGGCTGAGAAAAAGGTTTTCGTTTAAAGTGCTGCTTGATGGTCCTGAGGAAGTCAGTTTTTCACTTTTTTATTAATAAGAGGAAAGTGGAGTATTTAAAAAAACCAACAAAAACTGGTTTCTTGGTATTTGGTGGCCCTGTAGGTAATTAAGATCCCTTCTTGAGATCATGTGATCATGTAGTGGCTCAGAAGAGGCAGGGATGCTGGGCCCTCTGGGGTCTGTGCCCAGACTGAGGCAGTCAGCAGTGCACACCGACAGACTCTGAGTTTGTAGTTTGTCAGCAAGTGTCACTGAATGTTTGCTGGCCAGCCATAGTAAGGATTCTTTATAGGAAAATTCCAGTACATTCTTGTGGCATTCTATAGCTTAGACCTACACACTCTGTGCACACTGCATGGATCATGAAGAGTTCTTTGTCCAGCACAGTTACCATATCCCCCCACCCCTACCCCCAACCCGCTTTACTTCTTGGAGCCTCTTCTTTTCCCCTGGTCTCTTCTCTCTTCCTTTAAAATCATCAGTGTCTTGAATTGAACCCTCAAATGGTAACAGATTAGAGCCTAACCTATGAGTGTGGTGGTGTGTGAGGCTTTGTCTCAACAAGTTAAGACTAGCTTTGTAATTTTCAAATAACCATGCAAAGATTGGATGAAGAGAATTATAGAACTTTCCATTTCCACATTATGTCTGAGGGAAAAGAGATGATAAAGCTAGAAAAGAAGGTCCTGGTGGGGAGGGTGTTCTGTGGAGAGTCAGGCAGAACAGGTGAGGCAGTGGCCTCCTTCCAGAAGACCATTTTTGTTAAACTATGCATGGCTCTACTTTTCAATTGGTGTATTCATCAGTAGTCCAACTTAAATTAGTAAGAGCTGAGTTATTGGACCCATTGGACCATGACAGACCCAAGTATTAGTGATTTAATACAGTCCAGCCTATAGACACAGGACAGATTCTGACAGTTGTTGAGCACCTACTGGGTGTCAGGCAGTCAGACTGTTAAACCTTTACAGTAATCTTGAACAGCAGTTTACCAAACAGGGTCAAGATGCAAATATGGCGCTCCTGAATCCAAGCTCTGTACTGTTCTTCATATGTAGGGTTTTAGGGGCATACAGGGTGAGCTTCGCTTTCAAGGAACTCACAGCTGTGTTGGAAAGACAAGAAAGTGTTTCACAATGCCTTGAACACCGTATTAGTCTCCGAAGTACACATCAGGGATGTGGAACTTCTGATAGAATCTCATGATAGGTAGAGCTGGTTATTTAAAAAAAAAAAAAGAGCTGGGCCGGGCGGTGGTGGCAGATGACTTTAATCCCAGGACTAGGGAGGCAGAGGCAGGCGGATCACTGTGAGTTCGAGGCCAGCCTGGTCTACAAAGTGAGTCCAGGACAGCCAAGGCTACACAGAGAAACCCTGTCTCGAAAAACCAAAACCAAAACCAAAACCAAACCAAACCAAACCAACCAAACAAAAAGAGCTAGTTATTTAAAAAAAAAAAAAAAAAAAAAAAGATAGTGGGAGTGAATGCACCCCACAGGATGAGACCATGGCACATCCTAGAACAATGTGCATGTGTGTTTATGCTCCCACGTCTAACCTTCACCCACATCTATATTGGCCCAGGAGCACGGAGGCCTAGGGAAAGGTTTATAAAGTGCACAGGCTAAGTCCAGCACATCTTTGACCATGTTGGTGACTGGGGATTCGAGCCTATGCTGGCTATTTTGCCGTCTGAGGTCTTACAAGCTCAGACTGCTGACTTGCATCCTATCTCCTGCTATGCTGGTGCCTTATCTGGCTTTCTTTCTCTTTGTGGCTGTCTCTAGAGCCTTCTTTTTCCCTCACTATCATCGTTTTTCCTTTCTTTATTCTGTCAGAGGCTGTCTTCTGCTGTAGGAAACCTGTTTTGCTCCTTGGCCCATGACATGTTGAAATAAAAGGAAATGCTAGGCAGACTGAGTAGTGAGACCACAACCCATCTAGTGCAGGTGCTGGGAGCTGAACACTGGTCCACTTAAAGAGACATGCCAGTTTTTCACCACAGAGCCATTTCTGCAGCTCCTAGACCAGTGTGCTTTATCATGCGGTTGGGACCACAGTGGTAGAGACAGCCCCTCCCATGCATTTTCTGCTGTGTTTCCATGAAGACACCTGTTTTCAGATTTGTTTCAGAATTTGACCCCAGGTGCTTGTTAAGTCCTGTCTCTTTTCCACGAAGTGGGAACGGTTTTGCTCTCAAGCTGTGATATCCAAATAGTCAGACAATTTAAAAAAAAAGCAGTGACTAAAGGAAGGGTAAACATAAAGCTGTGAAGCCAGCAATAGTGGTCAACAACTGGAATTCCACTGTTCCACACCCTCAGAATGTTGGGACAGGAGGATTACTGTGAGTTTGAAGCCAGCTGGAACTACCGAATAAGACCCTGTCTCAAAACAAAAACAAACAAACAAACAAACAAAAAACCAACAAAAAACTGTAACAAAACAAAACAAAAAAACGAAGCAAACAAAAAACAAAACAAAAAGACAAGGAAGGAAGTCATTAAACGTGATAAACTAAAAACCTGGCATCCTTACCTGTCTTCACAGGGTCACATAACTAAGTTAGTAAAGACCTAGCTCTTTAGCGGTACTTGGAAAGCCTTTTCCTTTCCTTCTCTACTTTGGATCAGAGTTAGGGACATACACGCACACATGCACGCATGCACACACGTGCACCTGTGGAATCAGGACTCCTGAGACAGGAGGCACAGCCTTTGCCGTGGAGGAAGACTTACCCAGGAGCTTTAAGAAGCAGTTGTCCAGAACCGAGGGAGTTTGAGAACAAGCAGAAGGAACAAACTAGTCCTGTTACTGCCAGGACTGCACTGCAGGATCAGTTAATCTAGTCCTGCTTCAAGCAAGGGATGTCTAATCAAGGACTGGAGTTTCAGAAAAACAGGAAATGGAAAGTTAATCTGAGCTTTCTCCCTCCCCCAGTGTTTACATGTTTCAGAAAGGGCCCCTTTAAGAAAAGAAAGTTTTTTCTGACTATGTCCCCTGGATGGGGAGGCCTGGTGGCACTCAGAGGAAGGATAGCAAGTTACCAAGAAGAGACTTGATATTCTAAGAGCATATATAGGGGGAGGAGGTCTCCCTCAATCACAGACATAGGGGAGTGGAGAAGGGGGGGAAGTGGGAGGGAGGGAAGAATGGGAGGAAACACGGGAAGGGCTAACAATCGAGATGTAATGTGAATAAATTAATAAAAAAATTAATTTATTCACGTTAATTCACTAATTCACTAAAAGAGTTAAAAATGTGATCACAAGAATAGAAATTGAAAAACAAAACAAAACAAAAAAAAAAAACAAAACAAAAAACCAGTAGTAGATCGTTGAAATCTAGTTGGAATTTGGAAAATTACAGCTATCTCATATCCAGCTATGAATCTGTTTGCTTACTTGCTTCTTTTAGACAGTGTCTCCTGTATTCCAGACTGGCTTCACATTCGGCCGAGTTGCGCAGGATGTTGAACGGCCTTGAATGTTCAGCAAGGCTGTGCCCACTGAGCTTCACTCCAGCCTGCTACAAGCTTTGTTTAAAAAAAAATTGACATTTATTTTATGTGTATGTGTGCATATGCATCACATACATACAGTGTGTGTGGAGGCCAGATGGGGCACCGGTTCCCCTGGGACTATAGTTTTACACACCATTGTCAGCTGCTGTGTGGGGTGCTGGAAACCTAACATGGGGCTTCTGCAAGAACAGCCAGTGCTCTTAGCCACTGAACCATTTCTCTAGCCCCTTGTTACATTTCTATTGGGTAAATGCCTTGCAGGAATCTTGCAGTTTTAGTATCAGTGGACCAGCATCTGTCATAGGCCAGACAGTGGGTGGGACAGGATTTTAGATTTTGTGTAAAAGGAACTTTTATTTTTTTATTTTTTTGGCTTGACTGTTGTCTAGGAGGCTTACTGCCTCCTTCAGCTAACCTAGGCCTAGTCCTGGAAGCTTCTAGGCTTTGTACAGTCTAACCTCGGCCTAGAATGTTTTCAGCTTCTGAGACTTACTGCTTAATCCGCTCACCCTTACTTGTTCTTTCTGAGCTCTGGGCTGGCTGGTTCAACTCGGCTGTTCTGGCTCAAACTCCTCTCCCAGCTGACTTATTTTAATCTGGCTTCTCCCTCAGCCTGGAATTGCTCTACTTGGCCTCAAACTAACTCAGCAATCTGCTCTAATCTTCTGGCTTCTTCTAACTTTCTGGCTTGTTCCGTCTTCACCTGAGCTCTCTCTCTGCAACCTATCTATTACTGTCCTGGTAAAACTGCCTCCCCTCTCTGTAAAACTGCCTCTTAAGTAGCTCCCCTTTCCTCTCCACGTGAGAGTTGGGCGTATCCTATTCTGTCAAGTCTTGTCTGATTTGTCACCTTTTCTGCCACTCAATTAGACATCACTTTCAAACAAGGGCCCTTCCTTCTACAAACAAACTTTACCTTCGCTTGGGAGTAAAGGCACGCACCACCATGC